>NW_028124567.1:0-69652 GCF_965194825.1 Balaenoptera physalus
AAATGATAACTCTCGTCCACAAATATATTGAGGGAAGGCAAAGAAGAGGATTTGAAATCAAGGCAGAATTGCAGGAAACAGATTTCAGGAGGTAGATTCGAATCGCCTTTAAAGCACATGAAAAGCGGCAAAACGTTGACAATGATGCCCTTGGCCAAAAAGGGCGTATGCGTTTTTTCCTGAATATATTCAGGAAAAAACGCATACGCCCTTTTTGGCCAACCAAGCAACCTGGAAAGGCAAATCAGCGCTACAAAGAAGTCTCGCTTCCCATCGGTCAAAAGGGCCATGCTGAAAAAAGTGTCAAAACCAGAAATGCAGGACAGGCCATGGAGAAATGGGAGCCTTGCTACACTGATGGGTGGGATGTAAATTGCCAACAGCCACTCTGGAGAAGTGTACGGTGTGTCCTGAAACATCTAAAAAACACAGCTTAGAGAGCATAGGGCACTTCCACGCATGGGGGGATAAAGTGGGAAAATTGAAAATCAGCAAGACACAAGCACCCCAAAGTTTAGGGCTGCTCTGTTGACAAGGACCTCCACTTCATTCCACCTTAAATATCCCAGGAAAGCGAAAAATGGATAAAAAAGTTGTGGTCCTTATGTACAATGGAATATCACTCAGCCATGAAATCAATGTCATAAGGCTAGTAGCAGCATGATGAGTGGATTTAGGTAAGACGATTCTAAGTGAAATAAGTCACACAGAAAAGGACACTTCTCATAAGGTGTCACTTATAGAGGGAATGTAAAAACCGTTACACTTGAACTGAATTACAAAACAGAACAGAGTCACACATGCAGACAACACACTATGGCTGCTTAACGGAAAAGGTGAGGTGGGGTGATACATAAAACAAGAGCTTCAAATTAGCTCAGATACCGTTCCATAAACCCAATATGTAATAGACAAGACCTACTCCTTGCTCAGAGAACTGGACTCAACACACCCGATTCACCGCACAAGAATATATCTGACTAGTAATAATCTTAAAACCTATGTATTGATATCTCTCTGTTAGTGTGTCAAGTGGGTGTAAGGCGGCATAAACACAGCCGTGAAAAGCAGCTAAACCCCATTATAAAAATAAATTACTTTTAAAAACCCATGAAACAAAGACAGGGAAAGAGAGAGAAATTCTTACACAATTCGTTCAGGGGCTGTGATGCAACCTGTACTGACCATATCTAGACCCACAGCTGGATGAGACATAAGGGTGGACACTCTTGGGGCTGAGAGGTTTGGTGAGGTTGGGTGAGCAAACGCAGACCCTTTAAAGTAATACTGCGTGCTACCCATCGCATGGGTCCCAAATCTCCAGGTTCAAGGGCAACTTCCTACATCGAAAACATGCATGAGAAACCCAGAAGATGGTACACCGTGTGATGGGGAAAGGTTTCTAAAACGCACCTCATTTCTCATCTCCTTGTGCTCGGGTTTGCCATTCCAGCCACTTTACTAGCAATCTCCCTACTTGGAGCATCAGCACCTTTAACCTCCTGTTCTGTACAGGTTGCAATTTGTCCTGAGGATGAACGGGAAGATGGGAAACCAATGAGAGACTAGCTCTTGGTGTTGGGACAGGCACAGGTCACTCTATTTTCCCATCAGGAAGAAGAATTAACCACAGGCTCAGCCTGCCCCCCGGAACCAGAACAGGGCCTGAAGCCATCCTGCGCTTTTGCGGCCAGCTCCCAAAAAAGCGACTTGTAAAATGGAGCTTCAGGGCACTGCAATTCACAAACCTGCAGAGTTATAAATGATAACTCTCGTCCACAAATATATTGAGGGAAGGCAAAGAAGAGGATTTGAAATCAAGGCAGAATTGCAGGAAACAGATTTCAGGAGGTAGATTCGAATCGCCTTTAAAGCACATGAAAAGCGGCAAAACGTTGACAATGATGCCCTTGGCCAAAAAGGGCGTATGCGTTTTTTCCTGAATATATTCAGGAAAAAACGCATACGCCCTTTTTGGCCAACCAAGCAACCTGGAAAGGCAAATCAGCGCTACAAAGAAGTCTCGCTTCCCATCGGTCAAAAGGGCCATGCTGAAAAAAGTGTCAAAACCAGAAATGCAGGACAGGCCATGGAGAAATGGGAGCCTTGCTACACTGATGGGCGGGATGTAAATTGCCAACAGCCACTCTGGAGAAGTGTACGATGTGTCCTGAAACATCTAAAAAACACAGCTTAGAGAGCAAAGGGCACTTCCACGCATGGGGGGATAAAGTGGGAAAATTGAAAATCAGCAAGACACAAGCACCCCAAAGTTTAGGGATGCTCTGTTGACAAGGACCTCCACTTCATTCCACCTTAAATATCCCAGGAAAGCGAAAAATGGATAAAAAAGTTGTGGTCCTTATGTACAATGGAATATCACTCAGCCATGAAATCAATGTCATAAGGCTAGTAGCTGCATGATGAGTGGATTTAGGTAAGACGATTCTAAGTGAAATAAGTCACACAGAAAAGGACACTTCTCATAAGGTGTCACTTATAGAGGGAATGTAAAAACCGTTACACTTGAACTGAATTACAAAACAGAACAGAGTCACACATGCAGAAAACACACTATGGCTGCTTAACGGGAAAGGTGAGGTGGGGTGATACATAAAACAAGAGCTTCAAATTAGCTCAGATACCGTTCCATAAACCCAATATGTAATAGACAAGACCTACTCCTTGCTCAGAGAACTGGACTCAACACGCCCGATTCACCGCACAAGAATATATCTGACTAGTAATAATCTTAAAACCTATGTATTGATATCTCTCTGTTAGTGTGTCAAGTGGGTGTAAAGCGGCATAAACACAGCCGTGGAAAGCAGCTAAACCCCATTATAAAAATAAATTACTTTTAAAAACCCATGAAACAAAGACAGGGAAAGAGAGAGAAATTCTTACACAATTCGTTCAGGGGCTGTGATGCAACCTGGATTGACCATATCTAGACCCACAGCTGGATGAGACATAAGGGTCGACACTCTTGGGGCTGAGAGGTTTGGTGAGGTTGGGTGAGCAAACGCAGACCCTTTAAAGTAATACTGCGTGCTACCCATCGCATGGGTCCCAAATCTCCAGGTTCAAGGGCATCTTCCTACATCGAAAACATGCATGAGAAACCCAGAAGATGGTACACCGTGTGATGGGGAAAGGTTTCTAAAACGCACCTCATTTCTCATCTCCTTGTGCTCGGGTTCGCCATTCCAGCCACTTTACCAGCAATCTCCCTTCTTGGAGCATCAGCACCTTTAACCTCCTGTTCCGTACAGGTTGCAATTTGTCCTGAGGATGAACGGGAAGACGGGGAACCAATGAGAGACTAGCTCTTGGTGTTGGGACAGGCACAGGTCACTCTATTTTCCCATCAGGAAGAAGAATTAACCACAGGCTCAGCCTGCCCCCCGGAACCAGAACAGGGCCTGAAGCCATCCTGCGCTTTTGCGGCCAGCTCCCAAAAAAGCGACTTGTAAAATGGAGCTTCAGGGCACTGCAATTCACAAACCTGCAGAGTTATAAATGATAACTCTCGTCCACAAATATATTGAGGGAAGGCAAAGAAGAGGATTTGAAATCAAGGCAGAATTGCAGGAAACAGATTTCAGGAGGTAGATTCGAATCGCTTTTAAAGCACATGAAAAGCGGCAAAACGTTGACAATGATGCCCTTGGCCAAAAAGGGCGTATGCGTTTTTTCCTGAATATATTCAGGAAAAAACGCATACGCCCTTTTTGGCCAACCAAGCAACCTGGAAAGGCAAATCAGCGCTACAAAGAAGTCTCGCTTCCCATCGGTCAAAAGGGCCATGCTGAAAAAAGTGTCAAAACCAGAAATGCAGGACAGGCCATGGAGAAATGGGAGCCTTGCTACACTGATGGGCGGGATGTAAATTGCCAACAGCCACTCTGGAGAAGTGTACGGTGTGTCCTGAAACATCTAAAAAACACAGCTTAGAGAGCACAGGGCACTTCCACGCATGGGGGGATAAAGTGGGAAAATTGAAAATCAGCAAGACACAAGCACCCCAAAGTTTAGGGCTGCTCTGTTGACAAGGACCTCCACTTCATTCCACCTTAAATATCCCAGGAAAGCGAAAAATGGATAAAAAAGTTGTGGTCCTTATGTACAATGGAATATCACTCAGCCATGAAATCAATGTCATAAGGCTAGTAGCAGCATGATGAGTGGATTTAGGTAAGACGATTCTAAGTGAAATAAGTCACACAGAAAAGGACACTTCTCATAAGGTGTCACTTATAGAGGGAATGTAAAAACCGTTACACTTGAACTGAATTACAAAACAGAACAGAGTCACACATGCAGAAAACACACTATGGCTGCTTAACGGGAAAGGTGAGGTGGGGTGATACATAAAACAAGAGCTTCAAATTAGCTCAGATACCGTTCCATAAACCCAATATGTAATAGACAAGACCTACTCCTTGCTCAGAGAACTGGACTCAACACACCCGATTCACCGCACAAGAATATATCTGACTAGTAATAATCTTAAAACCTATGTATTGATATCTCTCTGTTAGTGTGTCAAGTGGGTGTAAGGCGGCATAAACACAGCCGTGAAAAGCAGCTAAACCCCATTATAAAAATAAATTAATTTTAAAAACCCATGAAACAAAGACAGGGAAAGAGAGAGAAATTCTTACACAATTCGTTCAGGGGCTGTGATGCAACCTGGACTGACCATATCTAGACCCACAGCTGGATGAGACATAAGGGTGGACACTCTTGGGGCTGAGAGGTTTGGTGAGGTTGGGTGAGCAAACGCAGACCCTTTAAAGTAATACTGCGTGCTACCCATCGCATGGGTCCCAAATCTCCAGGTTCAAGGGCAACTTCCTACATCGAAAACATGCATGAGAAACCCAGAAGATGGTACACCGTGTGATGGGGAAAGGTTTCTAAAACGCACCTCATTTCTCATCTCCTTGTGCTCGGGTTTGCCATTCCAGCCACTTTACTAGCAATCTCCCTACTTGGAGCATCAGCACCTTTAACCTCCTGTTCTGTACAGGTTGCAATTTGTCCTGAGGATGAACGGGAAGATGGGAAACCAATGAGAGACTAGCTCTTGGTGTTGGGACAGGCACAGGTCACTCTATTTTCCCATCAGGAAGAAGAATTAACCACAGGCTCAGCCTGCCCCCCGGAACCAGAACAGGGCCTGAAGCCATCCTGCGCTTTTGCGGCCAGCTCCCAAAAAAGCGACTTGTAAAATGGAGCTTCAGGGCACTGCAATTCACAAACCTGCAGAGTTATAAATGATAACTCTCGTCCACAAATATATTGAGGGAAGGCAAAGAAGAGGATTTGAAATTAAGGCAGAATTGCAGGAAACAGATTTCAGGAGGTAGATTCGAATCGCCTTTAAAGCACATGAAAAGCGGCAAAACGTTGACAATGATGCCCTTGGCCAAAAAGGGCGTATGCGTTTTTTCCTGAATATATTCAGGAAAAAACGCATACGCCCTTTTTGGCCAACCAAGCAACCTGGAAAGGCAAATCAGCGCTACAAAGAAGTCTCGCTTCCCATCGGTCAAAAGGGCCATGCTGAAAAAAGTGTCAAAACCAGAAATGCAGGACAGGCCATGGAGAAATGGGAGCCTTGCTACACTGATGGGCGGGATGTAAATTGCCAACAGCCACTCTGGAGAAGTGTACGATGTGTCCTGAAACATCTAAAAAACACAGCTTAGAGAGCAAAGGGCACTTCCACGCATGGGGGGATAAAGTGGGAAAATTGAAAATCAGCAAGACACAAGCACCCCAAAGTTTAGGGATGCTCTGTTGACAAGGACCTCCACTTCATTCCACCTTAAATATCCCAGGAAAGCGAAAAATGGATAAAAAAGTTGTGGTCCTTATGTACAATGGAATATCACTCAGCCATGAAATCAATGTCATAAGGCTAGTAGCTGCATGATGAGTGGATTTAGGTAAGACGATTCTAAGTGAAATAAGTCACACAGAAAAGGACACTTCTCATAAGGTGTCACTTATAGAGGGAATGTAAAAACCGTTACACTTGAACTGAATTACAAAACAGAACAGAGTCACACATGCAGAAAACACACTATGGCTGCTTAACGGGAAAGGTGAGGTGGGGTGATACATAAAACAAGAGCTTCAAATTAGCTCAGATACCGTTCCATAAACCCAATATGTAATAGACAAGACCTACTCCTTGCTCAGAGAACTGGACTCAACACGCCCGATTCACCGCACAAGAATATATCTGACTAGTAATAATCTTAAAACCTATGTATTGATATCTCTCTGTTAGTGTGTCAAGTGGGTGTAAAGCGGCATAAACACAGCCGTGGAAAGCAGCTAAACCCCATTATAAAAATAAATTACTTTTAAAAACCCATGAAACAAAGACAGGGAAAGAGAGAGAAATTCTTACACAATTCGTTCAGGGGCTGTGATGCAACCTGGATTGACCATATCTAGACCCACAGCTGGATGAGACATAAGGGTCGACACTCTTGGGGCTGAGAGGTTTGGTGAGGTTGGGTGAGCAAACGCAGACCCTTTAAAGTAATACTGCGTGCTACCCATCGCATGGGTCCCAAATCTCCAGGTTCAAGGGCATCTTCCTACATCGAAAACATGCATGAGAAACCCAGAAGATGGTACACCGTGTGATGGGGAAAGGTTTCTAAAACGCACCTCATTTCTCATCTCCTTGTGCTCGGGTTCGCCATTCCAGCCACTTTACCAGCAATCTCCCTTCTTGGAGCATCAGCACCTTTAACCTCCTGTTCCGTACAGGTTGCAATTTGTCCTGAGGATGAACGGGAAGACGGGGAACCAATGAGAGACTAGCTCTTGGTGTTGGGACAGGCACAGGTCACTCTATTTTCCCATCAGGAAGAAGAATTAACCACAGGCTCAGCCTGCCCCCCGGAACCAGAACAGGGCCTGAAGCCATCCTGCGCTTTTGCGGCCAGCTCCCAAAAAAGCGACTTGTAAAATGGAGCTTCAGGGCACTGCAATTCACAAACCTGCAGAGTTATAAATGATAACTCTCGTCCACAAATATATTGAGGGAAGGCAAAGAAGAGGATTTGAAATCAAGGCAGAATTGCAGGAAACAGATTTCAGGAGGTAGATTCGAATCGCTTTTAAAGCACATGAAAAGCGGCAAAACGTTGACAATGATGCCCTTGGCCAAAAAGGGCGTATGCGTTTTTTCCTGAATATATTCAGGAAAAAACGCATACGCCCTTTTTGGCCAACCAAGCAACCTGGAAAGGCAAATCAGCGCTACAAAGAAGTCTCGCTTCCCATCGGTCAAAAGGGCCATGCTGAAAAAAGTGTCAAAACCAGAAATGCAGGACAGGCCATGGAGAAATGGGAGCCTTGCTACACTGATGGGCGGGATGTAAATTGCCAACAGCCACTCTGGAGAAGTGTACGGTGTGTCCTGAAACATCTAAAAAACACAGCTTAGAGAGCATAGGGCACTTCCACGCATGGGGGGATAAAGTGGGAAAATTGAAAATCAGCAAGACACAAGCACCCCAAAGTTTAGGGCTGCTCTGTTGACAAGGACCTCCACTTCATTCCACCTTAAATATCCCAGGAAAGCGAAAAATGGATAAAAAAGTTGTGGTCCTTATGTACAATGGAATATCACTCAGCCATGAAATCAATGTCATAAGGCTAGTAGCAGCATGATGAGTGGATTTAGGTAAGACGATTCTAAGTGAAATAAGTCACACAGAAAAGGACACTTCTCATAAGGTGTCACTTATAGAGGGAATGTAAAAACCGTTACACTTGAACTGAATTACAAAACAGAACAGAGTCACACATGCAGAAATCACACTATGGCTGCTTAACGGAAAAGGTGAGGTGGGGTGATACATAAAACAAGAGCTTCAAATTAGCTCAGATACCGTTCCATAAACCCAATATGTAATAGACAAGACCTACTCCTTGCTCAGAGAACTGGACTCAACACACCCGATTCACCGCACAAGAATATATCTGACTAGTAATAATCTTAAAACCTATGTATTGATATCTCTCTGTTAGTGTGTCAAGTGGGTGTAAGGCGGCATAAACACAGCCGTGAAAAGCAGCTAAACCCCATTATAAAAATAAATTACTTTTAAAAACCCATGAAACAAAGACAGGGAAAGAGAGAGAAATTCTTACACAATTTGTTCAGGGGCTGTGATGCAACCTGGACTGACCATATCTAGACCCACAGCTGGATGAGACATAAGGGTGGACACTCTTGGGGCTGAGAGGTTTGGTGAGGTTGGGTGAGCAAACGCAGACCCTTTAAAGTAATACTGCGTGCTACCCATCGCATGGGTCCCAAATCTCCAGGTTCAAGGGCAACTTCCTACATCGAAAACATGCATGAGAAACCCAGAAGATGGTACACCGTGTGATGGGGAAAGGTTTCTAAAACGCACCTCATTTCTCATCTCCTTGTGCTCGGGTTCGCCATTCCAGCCACTTTACTAGCAATCTCCCTACTTGGAGCCTCAGCACCTTTAACCTCCTGTTCCGTACAGGTTGCAATTTGTCCTGAGGATGAACGGGAAGACGGGGAACCAATGAGAGACTAGCTCTTGGTGTTGGGACAGGCACAGGTCACTCTATTTTCCCATCAGGAAGAAGAATTAACCACAGGCTCAGCCTGCCCCCCGGAACCAGAACAGGGCCTGAAGCCATCCTGCGCTTTTGCGGCCAGCTCCCAAAAAAGCGACTTGTAAAATGGAGCTTCAGGGCACTGCAATTCACAAACCTGCAGAGTTATAAATGATAACTCTCGTCCACAAATATATTGAGGGAAGGCAAAGAAGAGGATTTGAAATCAAGGCAGAATTGCAGGAAACAGATTTCAGGAGGTAGATTCGAATCGCCTTTAAAGCACATGAAAAGCGGCAAAACGTTGACAATGATGCCCTTGGCCAAAAAGGGCGTATGCGTTTTTTCCTGAATATATTCAGGAAAAAACGCATACGCCCTTTTTGGCCAACCAAGCAACCTGGAAAGGCAAATCAGCGCTACAAAGAAGTCTCGCTTCCCATCGGTCAAAAGGGCCATGCTGAAAAAAGTGTCAAAACCAGAAATGCAGGACAGGCCATGGAGAAATGGGAGCCTTGCTACACTGATGGGTGGGATGTAAATTGCCAACAGCCACTCTGGAGAAGTGTACGGTGTGTCCTGAAACATCTAAAAAACACAGCTTAGAGAGCATAGGGCACTTCCACGCATGGGGGGATAAAGTGGGAAAATTGAAAATCAGCAAGACACAAGCACCCCAAAGTTTAGGGCTGCTCTGTTGACAAGGACCTCCACTTCATTCCACCTTAAATATCCCAGGAAAGCGAAAAATGGATAAAAAAGTTGTGGTCCTTATGTACAATGGAATATCACTCAGCCATGAAATCAATGTCATAAGGCTAGTAGCAGCATGATGAGTGGATTTAGGTAAGACGATTCTAAGTGAAATAAGTCACACAGAAAAGGACACTTCTCATAAGGTGTCACTTATAGAGGGAATGTAAAAACCGTTACACTTGAACTGAATTACAAAACAGAACAGAGTCACACATGCAGACAACACACTATGGCTGCTTAACGGAAAAGGTGAGGTGGGGTGATACATAAAACAAGAGCTTCAAATTAGCTCAGATACCGTTCCATAAACCCAATATGTAATAGACAAGACCTACTCCTTGCTCAGAGAACTGGACTCAACACACCCGATTCACCGCACAAGAATATATCTGACTAGTAATAATCTTAAAACCTATGTATTGATATCTCTCTGTTAGTGTGTCAAGTGGGTGTAAGGCGGCATAAACACAGCCGTGAAAAGCAGCTAAACCCCATTATAAAAATAAATTACTTTTAAAAACCCATGAAACAAAGACAGGGAAAGAGAGAGAAATTCTTACACAATTCGTTCAGGGGCTGTGATGCAACCTGTACTGACCATATCTAGACCCACAGCTGGATGAGACATAAGGGTGGACACTCTTGGGGCTGAGAGGTTTGGTGAGGTTGGGTGAGCAAACGCAGACCCTTTAAAGTAATACTGCGTGCTACCCATCGCATGGGTCCCAAATCTCCAGGTTCAAGGGCAACTTCCTACATCGAAAACATGCATGAGAAACCCAGAAGATGGTACACCGTGTGATGGGGAAAGGTTTCTAAAACGCACCTCATTTCTCATCTCCTTGTGCTCGGGTTTGCCATTCCAGCCACTTTACTAGCAATCTCCCTACTTGGAGCATCAGCACCTTTAACCTCCTGTTCTGTACAGGTTGCAATTTGTCCTGAGGATGAACGGGAAGATGGGAAACCAATGAGAGACTAGCTCTTGGTGTTGGGACAGGCACAGGTCACTCTATTTTCCCATCAGGAAGAAGAATTAACCACAGGCTCAGCCTGCCCCCCGGAACCAGAACAGGGCCTGAAGCCATCCTGCGCTTTTGCGGCCAGCTCCCAAAAAAGCGACTTGTAAAATGGAGCTTCAGGGCACTGCAATTCACAAACCTGCAGAGTTATAAATGATAACTCTCGTCCACAAATATATTGAGGGAAGGCAAAGAAGAGGATTTGAAATCAAGGCAGAATTGCAGGAAACAGATTTCAGGAGGTAGATTCGAATCGCCTTTAAAGCACATGAAAAGCGGCAAAACGTTGACAATGATGCCCTTGGCCAAAAAGGGCGTATGCGTTTTTTCCTGAATATATTCAGGAAAAAACGCATACGCCCTTTTTGGCCAACCAAGCAACCTGGAAAGGCAAATCAGCGCTACAAAGAAGTCTCGCTTCCCATCGGTCAAAAGGGCCATGCTGAAAAAAGTGTCAAAACCAGAAATGCAGGACAGGCCATGGAGAAATGGGAGCCTTGCTACACTGATGGGCGGGATGTAAATTGCCAACAGCCACTCTGGAGAAGTGTACGATGTGTCCTGAAACATCTAAAAAACACAGCTTAGAGAGCAAAGGGCACTTCCACGCATGGGGGGATAAAGTGGGAAAATTGAAAATCAGCAAGACACAAGCACCCCAAAGTTTAGGGATGCTCTGTTGACAAGGACCTCCACTTCATTCCACCTTAAATATCCCAGGAAAGCGAAAAATGGATAAAAAAGTTGTGGTCCTTATGTACAATGGAATATCACTCAGCCATGAAATCAATGTCATAAGGCTAGTAGCTGCATGATGAGTGGATTTAGGTAAGACGATTCTAAGTGAAATAAGTCACACAGAAAAGGACACTTCTCATAAGGTGTCACTTATAGAGGGAATGTAAAAACCGTTACACTTGAACTGAATTACAAAACAGAACAGAGTCACACATGCAGAAAACACACTATGGCTGCTTAACGGGAAAGGTGAGGTGGGGTGATACATAAAACAAGAGCTTCAAATTAGCTCAGATACCGTTCCATAAACCCAATATGTAATAGACAAGACCTACTCCTTGCTCAGAGAACTGGACTCAACACGCCCGATTCACCGCACAAGAATATATCTGACTAGTAATAATCTTAAAACCTATGTATTGATATCTCTCTGTTAGTGTGTCAAGTGGGTGTAAAGCGGCATAAACACAGCCGTGGAAAGCAGCTAAACCCCATTATAAAAATAAATTACTTTTAAAAACCCATGAAACAAAGACAGGGAAAGAGAGAGAAATTCTTACACAATTCGTTCAGGGGCTGTGATGCAACCTGGATTGACCATATCTAGACCCACAGCTGGATGAGACATAAGGGTCGACACTCTTGGGGCTGAGAGGTTTGGTGAGGTTGGGTGAGCAAACGCAGACCCTTTAAAGTAATACTGCGTGCTACCCATCGCATGGGTCCCAAATCTCCAGGTTCAAGGGCATCTTCCTACATCGAAAACATGCATGAGAAACCCAGTAGATGGTACACCGTGTGATGGGGAAAGGTTTCTAAAACGCACCTCATTTCTCATCTCCTTGTGCTCGGGTTCGCCATTCCAGCCACTTTACCAGCAATCTCCCTTCTTGGAGCATCAGCACCTTTAACCTCCTGTTCCGTACAGGTTGCAATTTGTCCTGAGGATGAACGGGAAGACGGGGAACCAATGAGAGACTAGCTCTTGGTGTTGGGACAGGCACAGGTCACTCTATTTTCCCATCAGGAAGAAGAATTAACCACAGGCTCAGCCTGCCCCCCGGAACCAGAACAGGGCCTGAAGCCATCCTGCGCTTTTGCGGCCAGCTCCCAAAAAAGCGACTTGTAAAATGGAGCTTCAGGGCACTGCAATTCACAAACCTGCAGAGTTACAAATGATAACTCTCGTCCACAAATATATTGAGGGAAGGCAAAGAAGAGGATTTGAAATCAAGGCAGAATTGCAGGAAACAGATTTCAGGAGGTAGATTCGAATCGCCTTTAAAGCACATGAAATGCAGCAAAACGTTGACAATGATGCCCTTGGCCAAAAAGGGCGTATGCGTTTTTTCCTGAATATATTCAGGAAAAAACGCATACGCCCTTTTTGGCCAACCAAGCAACCTGGAAAGGCAAATCAGCGCTACAAAGAAGTCTCGCTTCCCATCGGTCAAAAGGGCCATGCTGAAAAAAGTGTCAAAACCAGAAATGCAGGACAGGCCATGGAGAAATGGGAGCCTTGCTACACTGATGGGCGGGATGTAAATTGCCAACAGCCACTCTGGAGAAGTGTACGGTGTGTCCTGAAACATCTAAAAATCACAGCTTAGAGAGCATAGGGCACTTCCACGCATGGGGGGATAAAGTGGGAAAATTGAAAATCAGCAAGACACAAGCACCCCAAAGTTTAGGGCTGCTCTGTTGACAAGGACCTCCACTTCATTCCACCTTAAATATCCCAGGAAAGCGAAAAATGGATAAAAAAGTTGTGGTCCTTATGTACAATGGAATATCACTCAGCCATGAAATCAATGTCATAAGGCTAGTAGCAGCATGATGAGTGGATTTAGGTAAGACGATTCTAAGTGAAATAAGTCACACAGAAAAGGACACTTCTCATAAGGTGTCACTTATAGAGGGAATGTAAAAACCGTTACACTTGAACTGAATTACAAAACAGAACAGAGTCACACATGCAGAAAACACACTATGGCTGCTTAACGGGAAAGGTGAGGTGGGGTGATACATAAAACAAGAGCTTCAAATTAGCTCAGATACCGTTCCATAAACCCAATATGTAATAGACAAGACCTACTCCTTGCTCAGAGAACTGGACTCAACACGCCCGATTCACCGCACAAGAATATATCTGACTAGTAATAATCTTAAAACCTATATATTGATATCTCTCTGTTAGTGTGTCAAGTGGGTGTAAGGCGGCATAAACACAGCCGTGAAAAGCAGCTAAACCCCATTATAAAAATAAATTACTTTTAAAAACCCATGAAACAAAGACAGGGAAAGAGAGTGAAATTCTTACACAATTTGTTCAGGGGCTGTGATGCAACCTGGACTGACCATATCTAGACCCACAGCTGGATGAGACATAAGGGTGGACACTCTTGGGGCTGAGAGGTTTGGTGAGGTTGGGTGAGCAAACGCAGACCCTTTAAAGTAATACTGCGTGCTACCCATCGCATGGGTCCCAAATCTCCAGGTTCAAGGGCAACTTCCTACATCGAAAACATGCATGAGAAACCCAGAAGATGGTACACCGTGTGATGGGGAAAGGTTTCTAAAACGCACCTCATTTCTCATCTCCTTGTGCTCGGGTTCGCCATTCCAGCCACTTTACTAGCAATCTCCCTACTTGGAGCCTCAGCACCTTTAACCTCCTGTTCCGTACAGGTTGCAATTTGTCCTGAGGATGAACGGGAAGACGGGGAACCAATGAGAGACTAGCTCTTGGTGTTGGGACAGGCACAGGTCACTCTATTTTCCCATCAGGAAGAAGAATTAACCACAGGCTCAGCCTGACCCCCGGAACCAGAACAGGGCCTGAAGCCATCCTGCGCTTTTGCGGCCAGCTCCCAAAAAAGCGACTTGTAAAATGGAGCTTCAGGGCACTGCAATTCACAAACCTGCAGAGTTATAAATGATAACTCTCGTCCACAAATATATTGAGGGAAGGCAAAGAAGAGGATTTGAAATCAAGGCAGAATTGCAGGAAACAGATTTCAGGAGGTAGATTCGAATCGCCTTTAAAGCACATGAAAAGCGGCAAAACGTTGACAATGATGCCCTTGGCCAAAAAGGGCGTATGCGTTTTTTCCTGAATATATTCAGGAAAAAACGCATACGCCCTTTTTGGCCAACCAAGCAACCTGGAAAGGCAAATCAGCGCTACAAAGAAGTCTCGCTTCCCATCGGTCAAAAGGGCCATGCTGAAAAAAGTGTCAAAACCAGAAATGCAGGACAGGCCATGGAGAAATGGGAGCCTTGCTACACTGATGGGCGGGATGTAAATTGCCAACAGCCACTCTGGAGAAGTGTACGGTGTGTCCTGAAACATCTAAAAATCACAGCTTAGAGAGCATAGGGCACTTCCACGCATGGGGGGATAAAGTGGGAAAATTGAAAATCAGCAAGACACAAGCACCCCAAAGTTTAGGGCTGCTCTGTTGACAAGGACCTCCACTTCATTCCACCTTAAATATCCCAGGAAAGCGAAAAATGGATAAAAAAGTTGTGGTCCTTATGTACAATGGAATATCACTCAGCCATGAAATCAATGTCATAAGGCTAGTAGCAGCATGATGAGTGGATTTAGGTAAGACGATTCTAAGTGAAATAAGTCACACAGAAAAGGACACTTCTCATAAGGTGTCACTTATAGAGGGAATGTAAAAACCGTTACACTTGAACTGAATTACAAAACAGAACAGAGTCACACATGCAGAAAACACACTATGGCTGCTTAACGGGAAAGGTGAGGTGGGGTGATACATAAAACAAGAGCTTCAAATTAGCTCAGATACCGTTCCATAAACCCAATATGTAATAGACAAGACCTACTCCTTGCTCAGAGAACTGGACTCAACACGCCCGATTCACCGCACAAGAATATATCTGACTAGTAATAATCTTAAAACCTATATATTGATATCTCTCTGTTAGTGTGTCAAGTGGGTGTAAGGCGGCATAAACACAGCCGTGAAAAGCAGCTAAACCCCATTATAAAAATAAATTACTTTTAAAAACCCATGAAACAAAGACAGGGAAAGAGAGTGAAATTCTTACACAATTTGTTCAGGGGCTGTGATGCAACCTGGACTGACCATATCTAGACCCACAGCTGGATGAGACATAAGGGTGGACACTCTTGGGGCTGAGAGGTTTGGTGAGGTTGGGTGAGCAAACGCAGACCCTTTAAAGTAATACTGCGTGCTACCCATCGCATGGGTCCCAAATCTCCAGGTTCAAGGGCAACTTCCTACATCGAAAACATGCATGAGAAACCCAGAAGATGGTACACCGTGTGATAGGGAAAGGTTTCTAAAACGCACCTCATTTCTCATCTCCTTGTGCTCGGGTTCGCCATTCCAGCCACTTTACTAGCAATCTCCCTACTTGGAGCATCAGCAACTTTAACCTCCTGTTCCGTACAGGTTGCAATTTGTCCTGAGGATGAACGGGAAGACGGGGAACCAATGAGAGACTAGCTCTTGGTGTTGGGACAGGCACAGATCACTCTATTTTCCCATCAGGAAGAAGAATTAACCACAGGCTCAGCCTGCCCCCCGGAACCAGAACAGGGCCTGAAGCCATCCTGCGCTTTTGCGGCCAGCTCCCAAAAAAGCGACTTGTAAAATGGAGCTTCAGGGCACTGCAATTCACAAACCTGCAGAGTTATAAATGATAACTCTCGTCCACAAATATATTGAGGGAAGGCAAAGAAGAGGATTTGAAATCAAGGCAGAATTGCAGGAAACAGATTTCAGGAGGTAGATTCGAATCGCCTTTAAAGCACATGAAAAGCGGCAAAACGTTGACAATGATGCCCTTGGCCAAAAAGGGCGTATGCGTTTTTTCCTGAATATATTCAGGAAAAAACGCATACGCCCTTTTTGGCCAACCAAGCAACCTGGAAAGGCAAATCAGCGCTACAAAGAAGTCTCGCTTCCCATCGGTCAAAAGGGCCATGCTGAAAAAAGTGTCAAAACCAGAAATGCAGGACAGGCCATGGAGAAATGGGAGCCTTGCTACACTGATGGGCGGGATGTAAATTGCCAACAGCCACTCTGGAGAAGTGTACGGTGTGTCCTGAAACATCTAAAAAACACAGCTTAGAGAGCATAGGGCACTTCCACGCATGGGGGGATAAAGTGGGAAAATTGAAAATCAGCAAGACACAAGCACCCCAAAGTTTAGGGCTGCTCTGTTGACAAGGACCTCCACTTCATTCCACCTTAAATATCCCAGGAAAGCGAAAAATGGATAAAAAAGTTGTGGTCCTTATGTACAATGGAATATCAACCAGCCATGAAATCAATGTCATAAGGCTAGTAGCAGCATGATGAGTGGATTTAGGTAAGACGATTCTAAGTGAAATAAGTCACACAGAAAAGGACACTTCTCATAAGGTGTCACTTATAGAGGGAATGTAAAAACCGTTACACTTGAACTGAATTACAAAACAGAACAGAGTCACACATGCAGAAAACACACTATGGCTGCTTAACGGGAAAGGTGAGGTGGAGTGATACATAAAACAAGAGCTTCAAATTAGCTCAGATACCGTTCCATAAACCCAATATGTAATAGACAAGACCTACTCCTTGCTCAGAGAACTGGACTCAACACGCCCGATTCACCGCACAAGAATATATCTGACTAGTAATAATCTTAAAACCTATATATTGATATCTCTCTGTTAGTGTGTCAAGTGGGTGTAAGGCGGCATAAACACAGCCGTGAAAAGCAGCTAAACCCCATTATAAAAATAAATTACTTTTAAAAACCCATGAAACAAAGACAGGTAAAGACAGTGAAATTCTTACACAATTTGTTCAGGGGCTGTGATGCAACCTGGACTGACCATATCTAGACCCACAGCTGGATGAGACATAAGGGTGGACACTCTTGGGGCTGAGAGTTTTGGTGAGGTTGGGTGAGCAAACGCAGACCCTTTAAAGTAATACTGCGTGCTACCCATCGCATGGGTCCCAAATCTCCAGGTTCAAGGGCAACTTCCTACATCGAAAACATGCATGAGAAACTCAGAAGATGGTACACCGTGTGATGGGGAAAGGTTTCTAAAACGCACCTCATTTCTCATCTCCTTGTGCTCAGGTTCGCCATTCCAGCCACTTTACTAGCAATCTCCCTACTTGGAGCATCAGCAACTTTAACCTCCTGTTCCGTACAGGTTGCAATTTGTCCTGAGGATGAACGGGAAGACGGGGAACCAATGAGAGACTAGCTGTTGAAGTTGGGACAGGCACAGATCACTCTATTTTCCCATCAGGAAGAAGAATTAACCACAGGCTCAGCCTGCCCCCCGGAACCAGAACAGGGCCTGAAGCCATCCTGCGCTTTTGCGGCCAGCTCCCAAAAAAGCGACTTGTAAAATGGAGCTTCAGGGCACTGCAATTCACAAACCTGCAGAGTTATAAATGATAACTCTCGTCCACAAATATATTGAGGGAAGGCAAAGAAGAGGATTTGAAATCAAGGCAGAATTGCAGGAAACAGATTTCAGGAGGTAGATTCGAATCGCCTTTAAAGCACATGAAAAGCGGCAAAACGTTGACAATGATGCCCTTGGCCAAAAAGGGCGTATGCGTTTTTTCCTGAATATATTCAGGAAAAAACGCATACGCCCTTTTTGGCCAACCAAGCAACCTGGAAAGGCAAATCAGCGCTACAAAGAAGTCTCGCTTCCCATCGGTCAAAAGGGCCATGCTGAAAAAAGTGTCAAAACCAGAAATGCAGGACAGGCCATGGAGAAATGGGAGCCTTGCTACACTGATGGGCGGGATGTAAATTGCCAACAGCCACTCTGGAGAAGTGTACGGTGTGTCCTGAAACATCTAAAAAACACAGCTTAGAGAGCATAGGGCACTTCCACGCATGGGGGGATAAAGTGGGAAAATTGAAAATCAGCAAGACACAAGCACCCCAAAGTTTAGGGCTGCTCTGTTGACAAGGACCTCCACTTCATTCCACCTTAAATATCCCAGGAAAGCGAAAAATGGATCAAAAAGTTGTGGTCCTTATGTACAATGGAATATCACTCAGCCATGAAATCAATGTCATAAGGCTAGTAGCAGCATGATGAGTGGATTTAGGTAAGACGATTCTAAGTGAAATAAGTCACACAGAAAAGGACACTTCTCATAAGGTGTCACTTATAGAGGGAATGTAAAAACCGTTACACTTGAACTGAATTACAAAACAGAACAGAGTCACACATGCAGAAAACACACTATGGCTGCTTAACGGGAAAGGTGAGGTGGGGTGATACATAAAACAAGAGTTTCAAATTAGCTCAGATACCGTTCCATAAACCCAATATGTAATAGACAAGACCTACTCCTTGCTCAGAGAACTGGACTCAACACGCCTGATTCACCGCACATGAATATATCTGACTAGTAATAATCTTAAAACCTATGTATTGATATCTCTCTGTTAGTGTGTCAAGTGGGTGTAAAGCGGCATAAACACAGCCGTGAAAAGCAGCTAAACCCCATTATAAAAATAAATTACTTTTAAAAACCCGTGAAACAAAGACAGGGAAAGAGAGAGAAATTCTTACACAATTCGTTCAGGAGCTGTGATGCAACCTGGACTGACCATATCTAGACCCACAGCTGGATGAGACATAAGGGTGGACACTCTTGGGGCTGAGAGGTTTGGTGAGGTTGGGTGAGCAAACGCAGACCCTTTAAAGTAATACTGCGTGCTACCCATCGCATGGGTCCCAAATCTCCAGGTTCAAGGGCAACTTCCTACATCGAAAACATGCATGAGAAACCCAGAAGATGGTACACCGTGTGATGGGGAAAGGTTTCTAAAACGCACCTCATTTCTCATCTCCTTGTGCTCGGGTTCGCCATTCCAGCCACTTTACTAGCAATCTCCCTACTTGGAGCATCAGCACCTTTAACCTCCTGTTCCGTACAGGTTGCAATTTGTCCTGAGGATGAAAGGGAAGACGGGGAACCAATGAGAGACTAGCTCTTGGTGTTGGGACAGGCACAGGTCACTCTATTTTCCCATCAGGAAGAAGAATTAACCACAGGCTCAGCCTGCCCCCCGGAACCAGAACAGGGCCTGAAGCCATCCTGCGCTTTTGCGGCCAGCTCCCAAAAAAGCGACTTGTAAAATGGAGCTTCAGGGCACTGCAATTCACAAACCTGCAGTTATAAATGATAACTCTCGTCCACAAATATATTGAGGGAAGGCAAAGAAGAGGATTTGAAATCAAGGCAGAATTGCAGGAAACAGATTTCAGTAGGTAGATTCGAATCGCCTTTAAAGCACATGAAAAGCGGCAAAACGTTGACAATGATGCCCTTGGCCAAAAAGGGCGTATGCGTTTTTTCCTGAATATATTCAGGAAAAAACGCATACGCCCTTTTTGGCCAACCAAGCAACCTGGAAAGGCAAATCAGCGCTACAAAGAAGTCTCGCTTCCCATCGGTCAAAAGGGCCATGCTGAAAAAAGTGTCAAAACCAGAAATGCAGGACAGGCCATGGAGAAATGGGAGCCTTGCTACACTGATGGGCGGGATGTAAATTGCCAACAGCCACTCTGGAGAAGTGTACGGTGTGTCCTGAAACATCTAAAAAACACAGCTTAGAGAGCATAGGGCACTTCCACGCATGGGGGGATAAAGTGGGAAAATTGAAAATCAGCAAGACACAAGCACCCCAAAGTTTAGGGCTGCTCTGTTGACAAGGACCTCCACTTCATTCCACCTTAAATATCCCAGGAAAGCGAAAAATGGATAAAAAAGTTGTGGTCCTTATGTACAATGGAATATCACTCAGCCATGAAATCAATGTCATAAGGCTAGTAGCAGCATGATGAGTGGATTTAGGTAAGACGATTCTAAGTGAAATAAGTCACACAGAAAAGGACACTTCTCATAAGGTGTCACTTATAGAGGGAATGTAAAAACCGTTACACTTGAACTGAATTACAAAACAGAACAGAGTCACACATGCAGAAAACACACTATGGCTGCTTAACGGGAAAGGTGAGGTGGGGTGATACATAAAACAAGAGCTTCAAATTAGCTCAGATACCGTTCCATAAACCCAATATGTAATAGACAAGACCTACTCCTTGCTCAGAGAACTGGACTCAACACGCCCGATTCACCGCACAAGAATATATCTGACTAGTAATAATCTTAAAACCTATGTATTGATATCTCTCTGTTAGTGTGTCAAGTGGCTGTAAGGCGGCATAAACACAGCCGTGAAAAGCAGCTAAACCCCATTATAAAAATAAATTACTTTTAAAAACCCATGAAACAAAGACAGGGAAAGAGAGAGAAATTCTTACACAATTCGTTCAGGGGCTGTGATACAACCTGGACTGACCATATCTAGACCCACAGCTGGATGAGACATAAGGGTGGACACTCTTGGGGCTGAGAGGTTTGGTGAGGTTGGGTGAGCAAACGCAGACCCTTTAAAGTAATACTGCGTGCTACCCATCGCATGGGTCCCAAATCTCCAGGTTCAAGGGCAACTTCCTACATCGAAAACATGCATGAGAAACCCAGAAGATGGTACACCGTGTGATGGGGAAAGGTTTCTAAAACGCACCTCATTTCTCATCTCCTTGTGCTCGGGTTCGCCATTCCAGCCACTTTACTAGCAATCTCCCTACTTGGAGCCTCAGCACCTTTAACCTCCTGTTCCGTACAGGTTGCAATTTGTCCTGAGGATGAACGGGAAGACGGGGAACCAATGAGAGACTAGCTCTTGGTGTTGGGACAGGCACAGGTCACTCTATTTTCCCATCAGGAAGAAGAATTAACCACAGGCTCAGCCTGCCCCCCGGAACCAGAACAGGGCCTGAAGCCATCCTGCGCTTTTGCGGCCAGCTCCCAAAAAAGCGACTTGTAAAATGGAGCTTCAGGGCACTGCAATTCACAAACCTGCAGAGTTATAAATGATAACTCTCGTCCACAAATATATTGAGGGAAGGCAAAGAAGAGGATTTGAAATCAAGGCAGAATTGCAGGAAACAGATTTCAGGAGGTAGATTCGAATCGCCTTTAAAGCACATGAAAAGCGGCAAAACGTTGACAATGATGCCCTTGGCCAAAAAGGGCGTATGCGTTTTTTCCTGAATATATTCAGGAAAAAACGCATACGCCCTTTTTGGCCAACCAAGCAACCTGGAAAGGCAAATCAGCGCTACAAAGAAGTCTCGCTTCCCATCGGTCAAAAGGGCCATGCTGAAAAAAGTGTCAAAACCAGAAATGCAGGACAGGCCATGGAGAAATGGGAGCCTTGCTACACTGATGGGCGGGATGTAAATTGCCAACAGCCACTCTGGAGAAGTGTACGGTGTGTCCTGAAACATCTAAAAAACACAGCTTAGAGAGCACAGGGCACTTCCACGCATGGGGGGATAAAGTGGGAAAATTGAAAATCAGCAAGACACAAGCACCCCAAAGTTTAGGGCTGCTCTGTTGACAAGGACCTCCACTTCATTCCACCTTAAATATCCCAGGAAAGCGAAAAATGGATAAAAAAGTTGTGGTCCTTTTGTACAATGGAATATCACTCAGCCATGAAATCAATGTCATAAGGCTAGTAGCAGCATGATGAGTGGATTTAGGTAAGACGATTCTAAGTGAAATAAGTCACACAGAAAAGGACACTTCTCATAAGGTGTCACTTATAGAGGGAATGTAAAAACCGTTACACTTGAACTGAATTACAAAACAGAACAGAGTCACACATGCAGAAAACACACTATGGCTGCTTAACGGGAAAGGTGAGGTGGGGTGATACATAAAACAAGAGCTTCAAATTAGCTCAGATACCGTTCCATAAACCCAATATGTAATAGACAAGACCTACTCCTTGCTCAGAGAACTGGACTCAACACACCCGATTCACCGCACAAGAATATATCTGACTAGTAATAATCTTAAAACCTATGTATTGATATCTCTCTGTTAGTGTGTCAAGTGGGTGTAAGGCGGCATAAACACAGCCGTGAAAAGCAGCTAAACCCCATTATAAAAATAAATTAATTTTAAAAACCCATGAAACAAAGACAGGGAAAGAGAGAGAAATTCTTACACAATTCGTTCAGGGGCTGTGATGCAACCTGGACTGACCATATCTAGACCCACAGCTGGATGAGACATAAGGGTGGACACTCTTGGGGCTGAGAGGTTTGGTGAGGTTGGGTGAGCAAACGCAGACCCTTTAAAGTAATACTGCGTGCTACCCATCGCATGGGTCCCAAATCTCCAGGTTCAAGGGCAACTTCCTACATCGAAAACATGCATGAGAAACCCAGAAGATGGTACACCGTGTGATGGGGAAAGGTTTCTAAAACGCACCTCATTTCTCATCTCCTTGTGCTCGGGTTTGCCATTCCAGCCACTTTACTAGCAATCTCCCTACTTGGAGCATCAGCACCTTTAACCTCCTGTTCTGTACAGGTTGCAATTTGTCCTGAGGATGAACGGGAAGATGGGAAACCAATGAGAGACTAGCTCTTGGTGTTGGGACAGGCACAGGTCACTCTATTTTCCCATCAGGAAGAAGAATTAACCACAGGCTCAGCCTGCCCCCCGGAACCAGAACAGGGCCTGAAGCCATCCTGCGCTTTTGCGGCCAGCTCCCAAAAAAGCGACTTGTAAAATGGAGCTTCAGGGCACTGCAATTCACAAACCTGCAGAGTTATAAATGATAACTCTCGTCCACAAATATATTGAGGGAAGGCAAAGAAGAGGATTTGAAATTAAGGCAGAATTGCAGGAAACAGATTTCAGGAGGTAGATTCGAATCGCCTTTAAAGCACATGAAAAGCGGCAAAACGTTGACAATGATGCCCTTGGCCAAAAAGGGCGTATGCGTTTTTTCCTGAATATATTCAGGAAAAAACGCATACGCCCTTTTTGGCCAACCAAGCAACCTGGAAAGGCAAATCAGCGCTACAAAGAAGTCTCGCTTCCCATCGGTCAAAAGGGCCATGCTGAAAAAAGTGTCAAAACCAGAAATGCAGGACAGGCCATGGAGAAATGGGAGCCTTTCTACACTGATGGGCGGGATGTAAATTGCCAACAGCCACTCTGGAGAAGTGTACGGTGTGTCCTGAAACATCTAAAGAACACAGCTTAGAGAGCATAGGGCACTTCCACGCATGGGGGGATAAAGTGGGAAAATTGAAAATCAGCAAGACACAAGCACCCCAAAGTTTAGGGATGCTCTGTTGACAAGGACCTCCACTTCATTCCACCTTAAATATCCCAGGAAAGCGAAAAATGGATAAAAAAGTTGTGGTCCTTATGTACAATGGAATATCACTCAGCCATGAAATCAATGTCATAAGGCTAGTAGCTGCATGATGAGTGGATTTAGGTAAGACGATTCTAAGTGAAATAAGTCACACAGAAAAGGACACTTCTCATAAGGTGTCACTTATAGAGGGAATGTAAAACCCGTTACACTTGAACTGAATTACAAAACAGAACAGAGTCACACATGCAGAAAACACACTATGGCTGCTTAACGGGAAAGGTGAGGTGGGGTGATACATAAAACAAGAGTTTCAAATTAGCTCAGATACCGTTCCATAAACCCAATATGTAATAGACAAGACCTACTCCTTGCTCAGAGAACTGGACTCAACACGCCCGATTCACCGCACAAGAATATATCTGACTAGTAATAATCTTAAAACCTATGTATTGATATCTCTCTGTTAGTGTGTCAAGTGGGTGTAAGGCGGCATAAACACAGCCGTGAAAAGCAGCTAAACCCCATTATAAAAATAAATTACTTTTAAAAACCCATGAAACAAAGACAGGGAAAGAGAGAGAAATTCTTACACAATTCGTTCAGGGGCTGTGATGCAACCTGGACTGACCATATCTAGACCCACAGCTGGATGAGACATAAGGGTGGACACTCTTGGGGCTGAGAGGTTTGGTGAGGTTGGGTGAGCAAACGCAGACCCTTTAAAGTAATACTGCGTGCTACCCATCGCATGGGTCCCAAATCTCCAGGTTCAAGGGCAACTTCCTACATCGAAAACATGCATGAGAAACCCAGAAGATGGTACACCGTGTGATGGGGAAAGGTTTCTAAAACGCACCTCATTTCTCATCTCCTTGTGCTCGGGTTTGCCATTCCAGCCACTTTACTAACAATCTCCCTACTTGGAGCATCAGCACCTTTAACCTCCTGTTCTGTACAGGTTGCAATTTGTCCTGAGGATGAACGGGAAGATGGGAAACCAATGAGAGACTAGCTCTTGGTGTTGGGACAGGCACAGGTCACTCTATTTTCCCATCAGGAAGAAGAATTAACCACAGGCTCAGCCTGCCCCCCGGAACCAGAACAGGGCCTGAAGCCATCCTGCGCTTTTGCGGCCAGCTCCCAAAAAAGCGACTTGTAAAATGGAGCTTCAGGGCACTGCAATTCACAAACCTGCAGAGTTATAAATGATAACTCTCGTCCACAAATATATTGAGGGAAGGCAAAGAAGAGGATTTGAAATTAAGGCAGAATTGCAGGAAACAGATTTCAGGAGGTAGATTCGAATCGCCTTTAAAGCACATGAAAAGCGGCAAAACGTTGACAATGATGCCCTTGGCCAAAAAGGGCGTATGCGTTTTTTCCTGAATATATTCAGGAAAAAACGCATACGCCCTTTTTGGCCAACCAAGCAACCTTGAAAGGCAAATCAGCGCTACAAAGAAGTCTCGCTTCCCTTCGGTCAAAAGGGCCATGCTGAAAAAAGTGTCAAAACCAGAAATGCAGGACAGGCCATGGAGAAATGGGAGCCTTTCTACACTGATGGGCGGGATGTAAATTGCCAACAGCCACTCTGGAGAAGTGTACGGTGTGTCCTGAAACATCTAAAGAACACAGCTTAGAGAGCATAGGGCACTTCCACGCATGGGGGGATAAAGTGGGAAAATTGAAAATCAGCAAGACACAAGCACCCCAAAGTTTAGGGATGCTCTGTTGACAAGGACCTCCACTTCATTCCACCTTAAATATCCCAGGAAAGCGAAAAATGGATCAAAAAGTTGTGGTCCTTATGTACAATGGAATATCACTCAGCCATGAAATCAATGTCATAAGGCTAGTAGCTGCATGATGAGTGGATTTAGGTAAGACGATTCTAAGTGAAATAAGTCACACAGAAAAGGACACTTCTCATAAGGTGTCACTTATAGAGGGAATGTAAAAACCGTTACACTTGAACTGAATTACAAAACAGAACAGAGTCACACATGCAGAAAACACACTATGGCTGCTTAACGGGAAAGGTGAGGTGGGGTGATACATAAAACAAGAGTTTCAAATTAGCTCAGATACCGTTCCATAAACCCAATATGTAATAGACAAGACCTACTCCTTGCTCAGAGAACTGGACTCAACACGCCCGATTCACCGCACAAGAATATATCTGACTAGTAATAATCTTAAAACCTAGGTATTGATATCTCTCTGTTAGTGTGTCAAGTGGGTGTAAAGCGGCATAAACACAGCCGTGAAAAGCAGCTAAACCCCATTATAAAAATAAATTACTTTTAAAAACCCATGAAACAAAGACAGGGAAAGAGAGAGAAATTCTTACACAATTCGTTCAGGGGCTGTGATGCAACCTGGATTGACCATATCTAGACCCACAGCTGGATGAGACATAAGGGTCGACACTCTTGGGGCTGAGAGGTTTGGTGAGGTTGGGTGAGCAAACGCAGACCCTTTAAAGTAATACTGCGTGCTACCCATCGCATGGGTCCCAAATCTCCAGGTTCAAGGGCATCTTCCTACATCGAAAACATGCATGAGAAACCCAGAAGATGGTACACCGTGTGATGGGGAAAGGTTTCTAAAACGCACCTCATTTCTCATCTCCTTGTGCTCGGGTTCGCCATTCCAGCCACTTTACCAGCAATCTCCCTTCTTGGAGCATCAGCACCTTTAACCTCCTGTTCCGTACAGGTTGCAATTTGTCCTGAGGATGAACGGGAAGACGGGGAACCAATGAGAGACTAGCTCTTGGTGTTGGGACAGGCACAGGTCACTCTATTTTCCCATCAGGATGAAGAATTAACCACAGGCTCAGCCTGCCCCCCGGAACCAGAACAGGGCCTGAAGCCATCCTGCGCTTTTGCGGCCAGCTCCCAAAAAAGCGACTTGTAAAATGGAGCTTCAGGGCACTGCAATTCACAAACCTGCAGAGTTATAAATGATAACTCTCGTCCACAAATATATTGAGGGAAGGCAAAGAAGAGGATTTGAAATCAAGGCAGAATTGCAGGAAACAGATTTCAGGAGGTAGATTCGAATCGCTTTTAAAGCACATGAAAAGCGGCAAAACGTTGACAATGATGCCCTTGGCCAAAAAGGGCGTATGCGTTTTTTCCTGAATATATTCAGGAAAAAACGCATACGCCCTTTTTGGCCAACCAAGCAACCTGGAAAGGCAAATCAGCGCTACAAAGAAGTCTCGCTTCCCATCGGTCAAAAGGGCCATGCTGAAAAAAGTGTCAAAACCAGAAATGCAGGACAGGCCATGGAGAAATGGGAGCCTTGCTACACTGATGGGCGGGATGTAAATTGCCAACAGCCACTCTGGAGAAGTGTACGGTGTGTCCTGAAACATCTAAAAAACACAGCTTAGAGAGCATAGGGCACTTCCACGCATGGGGGGATAAAGTGGGAAAATTGAAAATCAGCAAGACACAAGCACCCCAAAGTTTAGGGCTGCTCTGTTGACAAGGACCTCCACTTCATTCCACCTTAAATATCCCAGGAAAGCGAAAAATGGATAAAAAAGTTGTGGTCCTTATGTACAATGGAATATCACTCAGCCATGAAATCAATGTCATAAGGCTAGTAGCAGCATGATGAGTGGATTTAGGTAAGACGATTCTAAGTGAAATAAGTCACACAGAAAAGGACACTTCTCATAAGGTGTCACTTATAGAGGGAATGTAAAAACCGTTACACTTGAACTGAATTACAAAACAGAACAGAGTCACACATGCAGAAAACACACTATGGCTGCTTAACGGAAAAGGTGAGGTGGGGTGATACATAAAACAAGAGCTTCAAATTAGCTCAGATACCGTTCCATAAACCCAATATGTAATAGACAAGACCTACTCCTTGCTCAGAGAACTGGACTCAACACACCCGATTCACCGCACAAGAATATATCTGACTAGTAATAATCTTAAAACCTATGTATTGATATCTCTCTGTTAGTGTGTCAAGTGGGTGTAAGGCGGCATAAACACAGCCGTGAAAAGCAGCTAAACCCCATTATAAAAATAAATTACTTTTAAAAACCCATGAAACAAAGACAGGGAAAGAGAGAGAAATTCTTACACAATTTGTTCAGGGGCTGTGATGCAACCTGGACTGACCATATCTAGACCCACAGCTGGATGAGACATAAGGGTGGACACTCTTGGGGCTGAGAGGTTTGGTGAGGTTGGGTGAGCAAACGCAGACCCTTTAAAGTAATACTGCGTGCTACCCATCGCATGGGTCCCAAATCTCCAGGTTCAAGGGCAACTTCCTACATCGAAAACATGCATGAGAAACCCAGAAGATGGTACACCGTGTGATGGGGAAAGGTTTCTAAAACGCACCTCATTTCTCATCTCCTTGTGCTCGGGTTCGCCATTCCAGCCACTTTACTAGCAATCTCCCTACTTGGAGCCTCAGCACCTTTAACCTCCTGTTCCGTACAGGTTGCAATTTGTCCTGAGGATGAACGGGAAGACGGGGAACCAATGAGAGACTAGCTCTTGGTGTTGGGACAGGCACAGGTCACTCTATTTTCCCATCAGGAAGAAGAATTAACCACAGGCTCAGCCTGCCCCCCGGAACCAGAACAGGGCCTGAAGCCATCCTGCGCTTTTGCGGCCAGCTCCCAAAAAAGCGACTTGTAAAATGGAGCTTCAGGGCACTGCAATTCACAAACCTGCAGAGTTATAAATGATAACTCTCGTCCACAAATATATTGAGGGAAGGCAAAGAAGAGGATTTGAAATCAAGGCAGAATTGCAGGAAACAGATTTCAGGAGGTAGATTCGAATCGCCTTTAAAGCACATGAAAAGCGGCAAAACGTTGACAATGATGCCCTTGGCCAAAAAGGGCGTATGCGTTTTTTCCTGAATATATTCAGGAAAAAACGCATACGCCCTTTTTGGCCAACCAAGCAACCTGGAAAGGCAAATCAGCGCTACAAAGAAGTCTCGCTTCCCATCGGTCAAAAGGGCCATGCTGAAAAAAGTGTCAAAACCAGAAATGCAGGACAGGCCATGGAGAAATGGGAGCCTTGCTACACTGATGGGCGGGATGTAAATTGCCAACAGCCACTCTGGAGAAGTGTACGGTGTGTCCTGAAACATCTAAAAAACACAGCTTAGAGAGCATAGGGCACTTCCACGCATGGGGGGATAAAGTGGGAAAATTGAAAATCAGCAAGACACAAGCACCCCAAAGTTTAGGGCTGCTCTGTTGACAAGGACCTCCACTTCATTCCACCTTAAATATCCCAGGAAAGCGAAAAATGGATAAAAAAGTTGTGGTCCTTATGTACAATGGAATATCACTCAGCCATGAAATCAATGTCATAAGGCTAGTAGCAGCATGATGAGTGGATTTAGGTAAGACGATTCTAAGTGAAATAAGTCACACAGAAAAGGACACTTCTCATAAGGTGTCACTTATAGAGGGAATGTAAAAACCGTTACACTTGAACTGAATTACAAAACAGAACAGAGTCACACATGCAGAAAACACACTATGGCTGCTTAACGGAAAAGGTGAGGTGGGGTGATACATAAAACAAGAGCTTCAAATTAGCTCAGATACCGTTCCATAAACCCAATATGTAATAGACAAGACCTACTCCTTGCTCAGAGAACTGGACTCAACACACCCGATTCACCGCACAAGAATATATCTGACTAGTAATAATCTTAAAACCTATGTATTGATATCTCTCTGTTAGTGTGTCAAGTGGGTGTAAGGCGGCATAAACACAGCCGTGAAAAGCAGCTAAACCCCATTATAAAAATAAATTACTTTTAAAAACCCATGAAACAAAGACAGGGAAAGAGAGAGAAATTCTTACACAATTCGTTCAGGGGCTGTGATGCAACCTGGACTGACCATATCTAGACCCACAGCTGGATGAGACATAAGGGTGGACACTCTTGGGGCTGAGAGGTTTGGTGAGGTTGGGTGAGCAAACGCAGACCCTTTAAAGTAATACTGCGTGCTACCCATCGCATGGGTCCCAAATCTCCAGGTTCAAGGGCAACTTCCTACATCGAAAACACGCATGAGAAACCCAGAAGATGGTACACCGCGTGATGGGGAAAGGTTTCTAAAACGCACCTCATTTCTCATCTCCTTGTGCTCGGGTTTGCCATTCCAGCCACTTTACTAGCAATCTCCCTACTTGGAGCATCAGCACCTTTAACCTCCTGTTCCGTACAGGTTGTAATTTGTCCTGAGGATGAACGGGAAGACGGGAAACCAATGAGAGACTAGCTCTTGGTGTTGGGACAGGCACAGGTCACTCTATTTTCCCATCAGGAAGAAGAATTAACCACAGGCTCAGCCTGCCCCCCGGAACCAGAACAGGGCCTGAAGCCATCCTGCGCTTTTGCGGCCAGCTCCCAAAAAAGCGACTTGTAAAATGGAGCTTCAGGGCACTGCAATTCACAAACCTGCAGAGTTATAAATGATAACTCTCGTCCACAAATATATTGAGGGAAGGCAAAGAAGAGGATTTGAAATCAAGGCAGAATTGCAGGAAACAGATTTCAGGAGGTAGATTCGAATCGCCTTTAAAGCACATGAAAAGCGGCAAAACGTTGACAATGATGCCCTTGGCCAAAAAGGGCGTATGCGTTTTTTCCTGAATATATTCAGGAAAAAACGCATACGCCCTTTTTGGCCAACCAAGCAACCTGGAAAGGCAAATCAGCGCTACAAAGAAGTCTCGCTTCCCATCGGTCAAAAGGGCCATGCTGAAAAAAGTGTCAAAACCAGAAATGCAGGACAGGCCATGGAGAAATGGGAGCCTTGCTACACTGATGGGCGGGATGTAAATTGCCAACAGCCACTCTGGAGAAGTGTACGGTGTGTCCTGAAACATCTAAAAAACACAGCTTAGAGAGCATAGGGCACTTCCACGCATGGGGGGATAAAGTGGGAAAATTGAAAATCAGCAAGACACAAGCACCCCAAAGTTTAGGGCTGCTCTGTTGACAAGGACCTCCACTTCATTCCACCTTAAATATCCCAGGAAAGCGAAAAATGGATAAAAAAGTTGTGGTCCTTATGTACAATGGAATATCACTCAGCCATGAAATCAATGTCATAAGGCTAGTAGCTGCATGATGAGTGGATTTAGGTAAGACGATTCTAAGTGAAATAAGTCACACAGAAAAGGACACTTCTCATAAGGTGTCACTTATAGAGGGAATGTAAAAACCGTTACACTTGAACTGAATTACAAAACAGAACAGAGTCACACATGCAGAAAACACACTATGGCTGCTTAACGGGAAAGGTGAGGTGGGGTGATACATAAAACAAGAGTTTCAAATTAGCTCAGATACCGTTCCATAAACCCAATATGTAATAGACAAGACCTACTCCTTGCTCAGAGAACTGGACTCAACACGCCCGATTCACCGCACAAGAATATATCTGACTAGTAATAATCTTAAAACCTATGTATTGATATCTCTCTGTTAGTGTGTCAAGTGGGTGTAAAGCGGCATAAACACAGCCGTGAAAAGCAGCTAAACCCCATTATAAAAATAAATTACTTTTAAAAACCCATGAAACAAAGACAGGGAAAGAGAGAGAAATTCTTACACAATTCCTTCAGGGGCTGTGATGCAACCTGGATTGACCATATCTAGACCCACAGCTGGATGAGACATAAGGGTCGACACTCTTGGGGCTGAGAGGTTTGGTGAGGTTGGGTGAGCAAACGCAGACCCTTTAAAGTAATACTGCGTGCTACCCATCGCATGGGTCCCAAATCTCCAGGTTCAAGGGCATCTTCCTACATCGAAAACATGCATGAGAAACCCAGAAGATGGTACACCGTGTGATGGGGAAAGGTTTCTAAAACGCACCTCATTTCTCATCTCCTTGTGCTCGGGTTCGCCATTCCAGCCACTTTACCAGCAATCTCCCTTCTTGGAGCATCAGCACCTTTAACCTCCTGTTCCGTACAGGTTGCAATTTGTCCTGAGGATGAACGGGAAGACGGGGAACCAATGAGAGACTAGCTCTTGGTGTTGGGACAGGCACAGGTCACTCTATTTTCCCATCAGGAAGAAGAATTAACCACAGGCTCAGCCTGACCCCCGGAACCAGAACAGGGCCTGAAGCCATCCTGCGCTTTTGCGGCCAGCTCCCAAAAAAGCGACTTGTAAAATGGAGCTTCAGGGCACTGCAATTCACAAACCTGCAGAGTTATAAATGATAACTCTCGTCCACAAATATATTGAGGGAAGGCAAAGAAGAGGATTTGAAATCAAGGCAGAATTGCAGGAAACTGATTTCAGGAGGTAGATTCGAATCGCCTTTAAAGCACATGAAAAGCGGCAAAACGTTGACAATGATGCCCTTGGCCAAAAAGGGCGTATGCGTTTTTTCCTGAATATATTCAGGAAAAAACGCATACGCCCTTTTTGGCCAAACAAGCAATCTGGAAAGGCAAATCAGCGCTACAAAGAAGTCTCGCTTCCCATCGGTCAAAAGGGCCATGCTAAAAAAAGTGTCAAAACCAGAAATGCAGGACAGGCCATGGAGAAATGGGAGCCTTGCTACACTGATGGGCGGGATGTAAATTGCCAACAGCCACTCTGGAGAAGTGTACGGTGTGTCCTGAAACATCTAAAAAACACAGCTTAGAGAGCATAGGGCACTTCCACGCATGGGGGGATAAAGTGGGAAAATTGAAAATCAGCAAGACACAAGCACCCCAAAGTTTAGGGCTGCTCTGTTGACAAGGACCTCCACTTCATTCCACCTTAAATATCCCAGGAAAGCGAAAAATGGATAAAAAAGTTGTGGTCCTTATGTACAATGGAATATCACTCAGCCATGAAATCAATGTCATAAGGCTAGTAGCAGCATGATGAGTGGATTTAGGTAAGACGATTCTAAGTGAAATAAGTCACACAGAAAAGGACACTTCTCATAAGGTGTCACTTATAGAGGGAATGTAAAAACCGTTACACTTGAACTGAATTACAAAACAGAACAGAGTCACACATGCAGAAAACACACTATGGCTGCTTAACGGAAAAGGTGAGGTGGGGTGATACATAAAACAAGAGCTTCAAATTAGCTCAGATACCGTTCCATAAACCCAATATGTAATAGACAAGACCTACTCCTTGCTCAGAGAACTGGACTCAACACACCCGATTCACCGCACAAGAATATATCTGACTAGTAATAATCTTAAAACCTATGTATTGATATCTCTCTGTTAGTGTGTCAAGTGGGTGTAAGGCGGCATAAACACAGCCGTGAAAAGCAGCTAAACCCCATTATAAAAATAAATTACTTTTAAAAACCCATGAAACAAAGACAGGGAAAGAGAGAGAAATTCTTACACAATTTGTTCAGGGGCTGTGATGCAACCTGGACTGACCATATCTAGACCCACAGCTGGATGAGACATAAGGGTGGACACTCTTGGGGCTGAGAGTTTTGGTGAGGTTGGGTGAGCAAACGCAGACCCTTTAAAGTAATACTGCGTGCTACCCATCGCATGGGTCCCAAATCTCCAGGTTCAAGGGCAACTTCCTACATCGAAAACATGCATGAGAAACCCAGAAGATGGTACACCGTGTGATGGGGAAAGGTTTCTAAAACGCACCTCATTTCTCATCTCCTTGTGCTCGGGTTCGCCATTCCAGCCACTTTACTAGCAATCTCCCTACTTGGAGCCTCAGCACCTTTAACCTCCTGTTCCGTACAGGTTGCAATTTGTCCTGAGGATGAACGGGAAGACGGGGAACCAATGAGAGACTAGCTCTTGGTGTTGGGACAGGCACAGGTCACTCTATTTTCCCATCAGGAAGAAGAATTAACCACAGGCTCAGCCTGCCCCCCGGAACCAGAACAGGGCCTGAAGCCATCCTGCGCTTTTGCGGCCAGCTCCCAAAAAAGCGACTTGTAAAATGGAGCTTCAGGGCACTGCAATTCACAAACCTGCAGAGTTATAAATGATAACTCTCGTCCACAAATATATTGAGGGAAGGCAAAGAAGAGGATTTGAAATCAAGGCAGAATTGCAGGAAACAGATTTCAGGAGGTAGATTCGAATCGCCTTTAAAGCACATGAAAAGCGGCAAAACGTTGACAATGATGCCCTTGGCCAAAAAGGGCGTATGCGTTTTTTCCTGAATATATTCAGGAAAAAACGCATACGCCCTTTTTGGCCAACCAAGCAACCTGGAAAGGCAAATCAGCGCTACAAAGAAGTCTCGCTTCCCATCGGTCAAAAGGGCCATGCTGAAAAAAGTGTCAAAACCAGAAATGCAGGACAGGCCATGGAGAAATGGGAGCCTTGCTACACTGATGGGTGGGATGTAAATTGCCAACAGCCACTCTGGAGAAGTGTACGGTGTGTCCTGAAACATCTAAAAAACACAGCTTAGAGAGCATAGGGCACTTCCACGCATGGGGGGATAAAGTGGGAAAATTGAAAATCAGCAAGACACAAGCACCCCAAAGTTTAGGGCTGCTCTGTTGACAAGGACCTCCACTTCATTCCACCTTAAATATCCCAGGAAAGCGAAAAATGGATAAAAAAGTTGTGGTCCTTATGTACAATGGAATATCACTCAGCCATGAAATCAATGTCATAAGGCTAGTAGCAGCATGATGAGTGGATTTAGGTAAGACGATTCTAAGTGAAATAAGTCACACAGAAAAGGACACTTCTCATAAGGTGTCACTTATAGAGGGAATGTAAAAACCGTTACACTTGAACTGAATTACAAAACAGAACAGAGTCACACATGCAGACAACACACTATGGCTGCTTAACGGAAAAGGTGAGGTGGGGTGATACATAAAACAAGAGCTTCAAATTAGCTCAGATACCGTTCCATAAACCCAATATGTAATAGACAAGACCTACTCCTTGCTCAGAGAACTGGACTCAACACACCCGATTCACCGCACAAGAATATATCTGACTAGTAATAATCTTAAAACCTATGTATTGATATCTCTCTGTTAGTGTGTCAAGTGGGTGTAAGGCGGCATAAACACAGCCGTGAAAAGCAGCTAAACCCCATTATAAAAATAAATTACTTTTAAAAACCCATGAAACAAAGACAGGGAAAGAGAGAGAAATTCTTACACAATTCGTTCAGGGGCTGTGATGCAACCTGGACTGACCATATCTAGACCCACAGCTGGATGAGACATAAGGGTGGACACTCTTGGGGCTGAGAGGTTTGGTGAGGTTGGGTGAGCAAACGCAGACCCTTTAAAGTAATACTGCGTGCTACCCATCGCATGGGTCCCAAATCTCCAGGTTCAAGGGCAACTTCCTACATCGAAAACATGCATGAGAAACCCAGAAGATGGTACACCGTGTGATGGGGAAAGGTTTCTAAAACGCACCTCATTTCTCATCTCCTTGTGCTCGGGTTTGCCATTCCAGCCACTTTACTAGCAATCTCCCTACTTGGAGCATCAGCACCTTTAACCTCCTGTTCTGTACAGGTTGCAATTTGTCCTGAGGATGAACGGGAAGATGGGAAACCAATGAGAGACTAGCTCTTGGTGTTGGGACAGGCACAGGTCACTCTATTTTCCCATCAGGAAGAAGAATTAACCACAGGCTCAGCCTGCCCCCCGGAACCAGAACAGGGCCTGAAGCCATCCTGCGCTTTTGCGGCCAGCTCCCAAAAAAGCGACTTGTAAAATGGAGCTTCAGGGCACTGCAATTCACAAACCTGCAGAGTTATAAATGATAACTCTCGTCCACAAATATATTGAGGGAAGGCAAAGAAGAGGATTTGAAATCAAGGCAGAATTGCAGGAAACAGATTTCAGGAGGTAGATTCGAATCGCCTTTAAAGCACATGAAAAGCGGCAAAACGTTGACAATGATGCCCTTGGCCAAAAAGGGCGTATGCGTTTTTTCCTGAATATATTCAGGAAAAAACGCATACGCCCTTTTTGGCCAACCAAGCAACCTGGAAAGGCAAATCAGCGCTACAAAGAAGTCTCGCTTCCCATCGGTCAAAAGGGCCATGCTGAAAAAAGTGTCAAAACCAGAAATGCAGGACAGGCCATGGAGAAATGGGAGCCTTGCTACACTGATGGGCGGGATGTAAATTGCCAACAGCCACTCTGGAGAAGTGTACGATGTGTCCTGAAACATCTAAAAAACACAGCTTAGAGAGCAAAGGGCACTTCCACGCATGGGGGGATAAAGTGGGAAAATTGAAAATCAGCAAGACACAAGCACCCCAAAGTTTAGGGATGCTCTGTTGACAAGGACCTCCACTTCATTCCACCTTAAATATCCCAGGAAAGCGAAAAATGGATAAAAAAGTTGTGGTCCTTATGTACAATGGAATATCACTCAGCCATGAAATCAATGTCATAAGGCTAGTAGCTGCATGATGAGTGGATTTAGGTAAGACGATTCTAAGTGAAATAAGTCACACAGAAAAGGACACTTCTCATAAGGTGTCACTTATAGAGGGAATGTAAAAACCGTTACACTTGAACTGAATTACAAAACAGAACAGAGTCACACATGCAGAAAACACACTATGGCTGCTTAACGGGAAAGGTGAGGTGGGGTGATACATAAAACAAGAGCTTCAAATTAGCTCAGATACCGTTCCATAAACCCAATATGTAATAGACAAGACCTACTCCTTGCTCAGAGAACTGGACTCAACACGCCCGATTCACCGCACAAGAATATATCTGACTAGTAATAATCTTAAAACCTATGTATTGATATCTCTCTGTTAGTGTGTCAAGTGGGTGTAAAGCGGCATAAACACAGCCGTGGAAAGCAGCTAAACCCCATTATAAAAATAAATTACTTTTAAAAACCCATGAAACAAAGACAGGGAAAGAGAGAGAAATTCTTACACAATTCGTTCAGGGGCTGTGATGCAACCTGGATTGACCATATCTAGACCCACAGCTGGATGAGACATAAGGGTCGACACTCTTGGGGCTGAGAGGTTTGGTGAGGTTGGGTGAGCAAACGCAGACCCTTTAAAGTAATACTGCGTGCTACCCATCGCATGGGTCCCAAATCTCCAGGTTCAAGGGCATCTTCCTACATCGAAAACATGCATGAGAAACCCAGAAGATGGTACACCGTGTGATGGGGAAAGGTTTCTAAAACGCACCTCATTTCTCATCTCCTTGTGCTCGGGTTCGCCATTCCAGCCACTTTACCAGCAATCTCCCTTCTTGGAGCATCAGCACCTTTAACCTCCTGTTCCGTACAGGTTGCAATTTGTCCTGAGGATGAACGGGAAGACGGGGAACCAATGAGAGACTAGCTCTTGGTGTTGGGACAGGCACAGGTCACTCTATTTTCCCATCAGGAAGAAGAATTAACCACAGGCTCAGCCTGCCCCCCGGAACCAGAACAGGGCCTGAAGCCATCCTGCGCTTTTGCGGCCAGCTCCCAAAAAAGCGACTTGTAAAATGGAGCTTCAGGGCACTGCAATTCACAAACCTGCAGAGTTACAAATGATAACTCTCGTCCACAAATATATTGAGGGAAGGCAAAGAAGAGGATTTGAAATCAAGGCAGAATTGCAGGAAACAGATTTCAGGAGGTAGATTCGAATCGCCTTTAAAGCACATGAAATGCAGCAAAACGTTGACAATGATGCCCTTGGCCAAAAAGGGCGTATGCGTTTTTTCCTGAATATATTCAGGAAAAAACGCATACGCCCTTTTTGGCCAACCAAGCAACCTGGAAAGGCAAATCAGCGCTACAAAGAAGTCTCGCTTCCCATCGGTCAAAAGGGCCATGCTGAAAAAAGTGTCAAAACCAGAAATGCAGGACAGGCCATGGAGAAATGGGAGCCTTGCTACACTGATGGGCGGGATGTAAATTGCCAACAGCCACTCTGGAGAAGTGTACGGTGTGTCCTGAAACATCTAAAAATCACAGCTTAGAGAGCATAGGGCACTTCCACGCATGGGGGGATAAAGTGGGAAAATTGAAAATCAGCAAGACACAAGCACCCCAAAGTTTAGGGCTGCTCTGTTGACAAGGACCTCCACTTCATTCCACCTTAAATATCCCAGGAAAGCGAAAAATGGATAAAAAAGTTGTGGTCCTTATGTACAATGGAATATCACTCAGCCATGAAATCAATGTCATAAGGCTAGTAGCAGCATGATGAGTGGATTTAGGTAAGACGATTCTAAGTGAAATAAGTCACACAGAAAAGGACACTTCTCATAAGGTGTCACTTATAGAGGGAATGTAAAAACCGTTACACTTGAACTGAATTACAAAACAGAACAGAGTCACACATGCAGAAAACACACTATGGCTGCTTAACGGGAAAGGTGAGGTGGGGTGATACATAAAACAAGAGCTTCAAATTAGCTCAGATACCGTTCCATAAACCCAATATGTAATAGACAAGACCTACTCCTTGCTCAGAGAACTGGACTCAACACGCCCGATTCACCGCACAAGAATATATCTGACTAGTAATAATCTTAAAACCTATATATTGATATCTCTCTGTTAGTGTGTCAAGTGGGTGTAAGGCGGCATAAACACAGCCGTGAAAAGCAGCTAAACCCCATTATAAAAATAAATTACTTTTAAAAACCCATGAAACAAAGACAGGGAAAGAGAGTGAAATTCTTACACAATTTGTTCAGGGGCTGTGATGCAACCTGGACTGACCATATCTAGACCCACAGCTGGATGAGACATAAGGGTGGACACTCTTGGGGCTGAGAGGTTTGGTGAGGTTGGGTGAGCAAACGCAGACCCTTTAAAGTAATACTGCGTGCTACCCATCGCATGGGTCCCAAATCTCCAGGTTCAAGGGCAACTTCCTACATCGAAAACATGCATGAGAAACCCAGAAGATGGTACACCGTGTGATGGGGAAAGGTTTCTAAAACGCACCTCATTTCTCATCTCCTTGTGCTCGGGTTCGCCATTCCAGCCACTTTACTAGCAATCTCCCTACTTGGAGCCTCAGCACCTTTAACCTCCTGTTCCGTACAGGTTGCAATTTGTCCTGAGGATGAACGGGAAGACGGGGAACCAATGAGAGACTAGCTCTTGGTGTTGGGACAGGCACAGGTCACTCTATTTTCCCATCAGGAAGAAGAATTAACCACAGGCTCAGCCTGACCCCCGGAACCAGAACAGGGCCTGAAGCCATCCTGCGCTTTTGCGGCCAGCTCCCAAAAAAGCGACTTGTAAAATGGAGCTTCAGGGCACTGCAATTCACAAACCTGCAGAGTTATAAATGATAACTCTCGTCCACAAATATATTGAGGGAAGGCAAAGAAGAGGATTTGAAATCAAGGCAGAATTGCAGGAAACAGATTTCAGGAGGTAGATTCGAATCGCCTTTAAAGCACATGAAAAGCGGCAAAACGTTGACAATGATGCCCTTGGCCAAAAAGGGCGTATGCGTTTTTTCCTGAATATATTCAGGAAAAAACGCATACGCCCTTTTTGGCCAACCAAGCAACCTGGAAAGGCAAATCAGCGCTACAAAGAAGTCTCGCTTCCCATCGGTCAAAAGGGCCATGCTGAAAAAAGTGTCAAAACCAGAAATGCAGGACAGGCCATGGAGAAATGGGAGCCTTCCTACACTGATGGGCGGGATGTAAATTGCCAACAGCCACTCTGGAGAAGTGTACGGTGTGTCCTGAAACATCTAAAAATCACAGCTTAGAGAGCATAGGGCACTTCCACGCATGGGGGGATAAAGTGGGAAAATTGAAAATCAGCAAGACACAAGCACCCCAAAGTTTAGGGCTGCTCTGTTGACAAGGACCTCCACTTCATTCCATCTTAAATATCCCAGGAAAGCGAAAAATGGATAAAAAAGTTGTGGTCCTTATGTACAATGGAATATCACTCAGCCATGAAATCAATGTCATAAGGCTAGTAGCAGCATGATGAGTGGATTTAGGTAAGACGATTCTAAGTGAAATAAGTCACACAGAAAAGGACACTTCTCATAAGGTGTCACTTATAGAGGGAATGTAAAAACCGTTACACTTGAACTGAATTACAAAACAGAACAGAGTCACACATGCAGAAAACACACTATGGCTGCTTAACGGGAAAGGTGAGGTGGGGTGATACATAAAACAAGAGCTTCAAATTAGCTCAGATACCGTTCCATAAACCCAATATGTAATAGACAAGACCTACTCCTTGCTCAGAGAACTGGACTCAACACGCCCGATTCACCGCACAAGAATATATCTGACTAGTAATAATCTTAAAACCTATATATTGATATCTCTCTGTTAGTGTGTCAAGTGGGTGTAAGGCGGCATAAACACAGCCGTGAAAAGCAGCTAAACCCCATTATAAAAATAAATTACTTTTAAAAACCCATGAAACAAAGACAGGGAAAGAGAGTGAAATTCTTACACAATTTGTTCAGGGGCTGTGATGCAACCTGGACTGACCATATCTAGACCCACAGCTGGATGAGACATAAGGGTGGACACTCTTGGGGCTGAGAGGTTTGGTGAGGTTGGGTGAGCAAACGCAGACCCTTTAAAGTAATACTGCGTGCTACCCATCGCATGGGTCCCAAATCTCCAGGTTCAAGGGCAACTTCCTACATCGAAAACATGCATGAGAAACCCAGAAGATGGTACACCGTGTGATGGGGAAAGGTTTCTAAAACGCACCTCATTTCTCATCTCCTTGTGCTCGGGTTCGCCATTCCAGCCACTTTACTAGCAATCTCCCTACTTGGAGCATCAGCAACTTTAACCTCCTGTTCCGTACAGGTTGCAATTTGTCCTGAGGATGAACGGGAAGACGGGGAACCAATGAGAGACTAGCTCTTGGTGTTGGGACAGGCACAGATCACTCTATTTTCCCATCAGGAAGAAGAATTAACCACAGGCTCAGCCTGCCCCCCGGAACCAGAACAGGGCCTGAAGCCATCCTGCGCTTTTGCGGCCAGCTCCCAAAAAAGCGACTTGTAAAATGGAGCTTCAGGGCACTGCAATTCACAAACCTGCAGAGTTATAAATGATAACTCTCGTCCAAAAATATATTGAGGGAAGGCAAAGAAGAGGATTTGAAATCAAGGCAGAATTGCAGGAAACAGATTTCAGGAGGTAGATTCGAATCGCCTTTAAAGCACATGAAAAGCGGCAAAACGTTGACAATGATGCCCTTGGCCAAAAAGGGCGTATGCGTTTTTTCCTGAATATATTCAGGAAAAAACGCATACGCCCTTTTTGGCCAACCAAGCAACCTGGAAAGGCAAATCAGCGCTACAAAGAAGTCTCGCTTCCCATCGGTCAAAAGGGCCATGCTGAAAAAAGTGTCAAAACCAGAAATGCAGGACAGGCCATGGAGAAATGGGAGCCTTGCTACACTGATGGGCGGGATGTAAATTGCCAACAGCCACTCTGGAGAAGTGTACGGTGTGTCCTGAAACATCTAAAAAACACAGCTTAGAGAGCATAGGGCACTTCCACGCATGGGGGGATAAAGTGGGAAAATTGAAAATCAGCAAGACACAAGCACCCCAAAGTTTAGGGCTGCTCTGTTGACAAGGACCTCCACTTCATTCCACCTTAAATATCCCAGGAAAGCGAAAAATGGATAAAAAAGTTGTGGTCCTTATGTACAATGGAATATCAACCAGCCATGAAATCAATGTCATAAGGCTAGTAGCAGCATGATGAGTGGATTTAGGTAAGACGATTCTAAGTGAAATAAGTCACACAGAAAAGGACACTTCTCATAAGGTGTCACTTATAGAGGGAATGTAAAAACCGTTACACTTGAACTGAATTACAAAACAGAACAGAGTCACACATGCAGAAAACACACTATGGCTGCTTAACGGGAAAGGTGAGGTGGAGTGATACATAAAACAAGAGCTTCAAATTAGCTCAGATACCGTTCCATAAACCCAATATGTAATAGACAAGACCTACTCCTTGCTCAGAGAACTGGACTCAACACGCCCGATTCACCGCACAAGAATATATCTGACTAGTAATAATCTTAAAACCTATATATTGATATCTCTCTGTTAGTGTGTCAAGTGGGTGTAAGGCGGCATAAACACAGCCGTGAAAAGCAGCTAAACCCCATTATAAAAATAAATTACTTTTAAAAACCCATGAAACAAAGACAGGTAAAGACAGTGAAATTCTTACACAATTTGTTCAGGGGCTGTGATGCAACCTGGACTGACCATATCTAGACCCACAGCTGGATGAGACATAAGGGTGGACACTCTTGGGGCTGAGAGTTTTGGTGAGGTTGGGTGAGCAAACGCAGACCCTTTAAAGTAATACTGCGTGCTACCCATCGCATGGGTCCCAAATCTCCAGGTTCAAGGGCAACTTCCTACATCGAAAACATGCATGAGAAACTCAGAAGATGGTACACCGTGTGATGGGGAAAGGTTTCTAAAACGCACCTCATTTCTCATCTCCTTGTGCTCAGGTTCGCCATTCCAGCCACTTTACTAGCAATCTCCCTACTTGGAGCATCAGCAACTTTAACCTCCTGTTCCGTACAGGTTGCAATTTGTCCTGAGGATGAACGGGAAGACGGGGAACCAATGAGAGACTAGCTGTTGAAGTTGGGACAGGCACAGATCACTCTATTTTCCCATCAGGAAGAAGAATTAACCACAGGCTCAGCCTGCCCCCCGGAACCAGAACAGGGCCTGAAGCCATCCTGCGCTTTTGCGGCCAGCTCCCAAAAAAGCGACTTGTAAAATGGAGCTTCAGGGCACTGCAATTCACAAACCTGCAGAGTTATAAATGATAACTCTCGTCCACAAATATATTGAGGGAAGGCAAAGAAGAGGATTTGAAATCAAGGCAGAATTGCAGGAAACAGATTTCAGGAGGTAGATTCGAATCGCCTTTAAAGCACATGAAAAGCGGCAAAACGTTGACAATGATGCCCTTGGCCAAAAAGGGCGTATGCGTTTTTTCCTGAATATATTCAGGAAAAAACGCATACGCCCTTTTTGGCCAACCAAGCAACCTGGAAAGGCAAATCAGCGCTACAAAGAAGTCTCGCTTCCCATCGGTCAAAAGGGCCATGCTGAAAAAAGTGTCAAAACCAGAAATGCAGGACAGGCCATGGAGAAATGGGAGCCTTGCTACACTGATGGGCGGGATGTAAATTGCCAACAGCCACTCTGGAGAAGTGTACGGTGTGTCCTGAAACATCTAAAAAACACAGCTTAGAGAGCATAGGGCACTTCCACGCATGGGGGGATAAAGTGGGAAAATTGAAAATCAGCAAGACACAAGCACCCCAAAGTTTAGGGCTGCTCTGTTGACAAGGACCTCCACTTCATTCCACCTTAAATATCCCAGGAAAGCGAAAAATGGATCAAAAAGTTGTGGTCCTTATGTACAATGGAATATCACTCAGCCATGAAATCAATGTCATAAGGCTAGTAGCAGCATGATGAGTGGATTTAGGTAAGACGATTCTAAGTGAAATAAGTCACACAGAAAAGGACACTTCTCATAAGGTGTCACTTATAGAGGGAATGTAAAAACCGTTACACTTGAACTGAATTACAAAACAGAACAGAGTCACACATGCAGAAAACACACTATGGCTGCTTAACGGGAAAGGTGAGGTGGGGTGATACATAAAACAAGAGTTTCAAATTAGCTCAGATACCGTTCCATAAACCCAATATGTAATAGACAAGACCTACTCCTTGCTCAGAGAACTGGACTCAACACGCCTGATTCACCGCACATGAATATATCTGACTAGTAATAATCTTAAAACCTATGTATTGATATCTCTCTGTTAGTGTGTCAAGTGGGTGTAAAGCGGCATAAACACAGCCGTGAAAAGCAGCTAAACCCCATTATAAAAATAAATTACTTTTAAAAACCCGTGAAACAAAGACAGGGAAAGAGAGAGAAATTCTTACACAATTCGTTCAGGAGCTGTGATGCAACCTGGACTGACCATATCTAGACCCACAGCTGGATGAGACATAAGGGTGGACACTCTTGGGGCTGAGAGGTTTGGTGAGGTTGGGTGAGCAAACGCAGACCCTTTAAAGTAATACTGCGTGCTACCCATCGCATGGGTCCCAAATCTCCAGGTTCAAGGGCAACTTCCTACATCGAAAACATGCATGAGAAACCCAGAAGATGGTACACCGTGTGATGGGGAAAGGTTTCTAAAACGCACCTCATTTCTCATCTCCTTGTGCTCGGGTTCGCCATTCCAGCCACTTTACTAGCAATCTCCCTACTTGGAGCATCAGCACCTTTAACCTCCTGTTCCGTACAGGTTGCAATTTGTCCTGAGGATGAAAGGGAAGACGGGGAACCAATGAGAGACTAGCTCTTGGTGTTGGGACAGGCACAGGTCACTCTATTTTCCCATCAGGAAGAAGAATTAACCACAGGCTCAGCCTGCCCCCCGGAACCAGAACAGGGCCTGAAGCCATCCTGCGCTTTTGCGGCCAGCTCCCAAAAAAGCGACTTGTAAAATGGAGCTTCAGGGCACTGCAATTCACAAACCTGCAGAGTTATAAATGATAACTCTCGTCCACAAATATATTGAGGGAAGGCAAAGAAGAGGATTTGAAATCAAGGCAGAATTGCAGGAAACAGATTTCAGTAGGTAGATTCGAATCGCCTTTAAAGCACATGAAAAGCGGCAAAACGTTGACAATGATGCCCTTGGCCAAAAAGGGCGTATGCGTTTTTTCCTGAATATATTCAGGAAAAAACGCATACGCCCTTTTTGGCCAACCAAGCAACCTGGAAAGGCAAATCAGCGCTACAAAGAAGTCTCGCTTCCCATCGGTCAAAAGGGCCATGCTGAAAAAAGTGTCAAAACCAGAAATGCAGGACAGGCCATGGAGAAATGGGAGCCTTGCTACACTGATGGGCGGGATGTAAATTGCCAACAGCCACTCTGGAGAAGTGTACGGTGTGTCCTGAAACATCTAAAAAACACAGCTTAGAGAGCATAGGGCACTTCCACGCATGGGGGGATAAAGTGGGAAAATTGAAAATCAGCAAGACACAAGCACCCCAAAGTTTAGGGCTGCTCTGTTGACAAGGACCTCCACTTCATTCCACCTTAAATATCCCAGGAAAGCGAAAAATGGATAAAAAAGTTGTGGTCCTTATGTACAATGGAATATCACTCAGCCATGAAATCAATGTCATAAGGCTAGTAGCAGCATGATGAGTGGATTTAGGTAAGACGATTCTAAGTGAAATAAGTCACACAGAAAAGGACACTTCTCATAAGGTGTCACTTATAGAGGGAATGTAAAAACCGTTACACTTGAACTGAATTACAAAACAGAACAGAGTCACACATGCAGAAAACACACTATGGCTGCTTAACGGGAAAGGTGAGGTGGGGTGATACATAAAACAAGAGCTTCAAATTAGCTCAGATACCGTTCCATAAACCCAATATGTAATAGACAAGACCTACTCCTTGCTCAGAGAACTGGACTCAACACGCCCGATTCACCGCACAAGAATATATCTGACTAGTAATAATCTTAAAACCTATGTATTGATATCTCTCTGTTAGTGTGTCAAGTGGCTGTAAGGCGGCATAAACACAGCCGTGAAAAGCAGCTAAACCCCATTATAAAAATAAATTACTTTTAAAAACCCATGAAACAAAGACAGGGAAAGAGAGAGAAATTCTTACACAATTCGTTCAGGGGCTGTGATACAACCTGGACTGACCATATCTAGACCCACAGCTGGATGAGACATAAGGGTGGACACTCTTGGGGCTGAGAGGTTTGGTGAGGTTGGGTGAGCAAACGCAGACCCTTTAAAGTAATACTGCGTGCTACCCATCGCATGGGTCCCAAATCTCCAGGTTCAAGGGCAACTTCCTACATCGAAAACATGCATGAGAAACCCAGAAGATGGTACACCGTGTGATGGGGAAAGGTTTCTAAAACGCACCTCATTTCTCATCTCCTTGTGCTCGGGTTCGCCATTCCAGCCACTTTACTAGCAATCTCCCTACTTGGAGCATCAGCACCTTTAACCTCCTGTTCCGTACAGGTTGCAATTTGTCCTGAGGATGAAAGGGAAGACGGGGAACCAATGAGAGACTAGCTCTTGGTGTTGGGACAGGCACAGGTCACTCTATTTTCCCATCAGGAAGAAGAATTAACCACAGGCTCAGCCTGCCCCCCGGAACCAGAACAGGGCCTGAAGCCATCCTGCGCTTTTGCGGCCAGCTCCCAAAAAAGCGACTTGTAAAATGGAGCTTCAGGGCACTGCAATTCACAAACCTGCAGTTATAAATGATAACTCTCGTCCACAAATATATTGAGGGAAGGCAAAGAAGAGGATTTGAAATCAAGGCAGAATTGCAGGAAACAGATTTCAGTAGGTAGATTCGAATCGCCTTTAAAGCACATGAAAAGCGGCAAAACGTTGACAATGATGCCCTTGGCCAAAAAGGGCGTATGCGTTTTTTCCTGAATATATTCAGGAAAAAACGCATACGCCCTTTTTGGCCAACCAAGCAACCTGGAAAGGCAAATCAGCGCTACAAAGAAGTCTCGCTTCCCATCGGTCAAAAGGGCCATGCTGAAAAAAGTGTCAAAACCAGAAATGCAGGACAGGCCATGGAGAAATGGGAGCCTTGCTACACTGATGGGCGGGATGTAAATTGCCAACAGCCACTCTGGAGAAGTGTACGGTGTGTCCTGAAACATCTAAAAAACACAGCTTAGAGAGCATAGGGCACTTCCACGCATGGGGGGATAAAGTGGGAAAATTGAAAATCAGCAAGACACAAGCACCCCAAAGTTTAGGGCTGCTCTGTTGACAAGGACCTCCACTTCATTCCACCTTAAATATCCCAGGAAAGCGAAAAATGGATAAAAAAGTTGTGGTCCTTATGTACAATGGAATATCACTCAGCCATGAAATCAATGTCATAAGGCTAGTAGCAGCATGATGAGTGGATTTAGGTAAGACGATTCTAAGTGAAATAAGTCACACAGAAAAGGACACTTCTCATAAGGTGTCACTTATAGAGGGAATGTAAAAACCGTTACACTTGAACTGAATTACAAAACAGAACAGAGTCACACATGCAGAAAACACACTATGGCTGCTTAACGGGAAAGGTGAGGTGGGGTGATACATAAAACAAGAGCTTCAAATTAGCTCAGATACCGTTCCATAAACCCAATATGTAATAGACAAGACCTACTCCTTGCTCAGAGAACTGGACTCAACACGCCCGATTCACCGCACAAGAATATATCTGACTAGTAATAATCTTAAAACCTATGTATTGATATCTCTCTGTTAGTGTGTCAAGTGGCTGTAAGGCGGCATAAACACAGCCGTGAAAAGCAGCTAAACCCCATTATAAAAATAAATTACTTTTAAAAACCCATGAAACAAAGACAGGGAAAGAGAGAGAAATTCTTACACAATTCGTTCAGGGGCTGTGATACAACCTGGACTGACCATATCTAGACCCACAGCTGGATGAGACATAAGGGTGGACACTCTTGGGGCTGAGAGGTTTGGTGAGGTTGGGTGAGCAAACGCAGACCCTTTAAAGTAATACTGCGTGCTACCCATCGCATGGGTCCCAAATCTCCAGGTTCAAGGGCAACTTCCTACATCGAAAACATGCATGAGAAACCCAGAAGATGGTACACCGTGTGATGGGGAAAGGTTTCTAAAACGCACCTCATTTCTCATCTCCTTGTGCTCGGGTTCGCCATTCCAGCCACTTTACTAGCAATCTCCCTACTTGGAGCCTCAGCACCTTTAACCTCCTGTTCCGTACAGGTTGCAATTTGTCCTGAGGATGAACGGGAAGACGGGGAACCAATGAGAGACTAGCTCTTGGTGTTGGGACAGGCACAGGTCACTCTATTTTCCCATCAGGAAGAAGAATTAACCACAGGCTCAGCCTGCCCCCCGGAACCAGAACAGGGCCTGAAGCCATCCTGCGCTTTTGCGGCCAGCTCCCAAAAAAGCGACTTGTAAAATGGAGCTTCAGGGCACTGCAATTCACAAACCTGCAGAGTTATAAATGATAACTCTCGTCCACAAATATATTGAGGGAAGGCAAAGAAGAGGATTTGAAATCAAGGCAGAATTGCAGGAAACAGATTTCAGGAGGTAGATTCGAATCGCCTTTAAAGCACATGAAAAGCGGCAAAACGTTGACAATGATGCCCTTGGCCAAAAAGGGCGTATGCGTTTTTTCCTGAATATATTCAGGAAAAAACGCATACGCCCTTTTTGGCCAACCAAGCAACCTGGAAAGGCAAATCAGCGCTACAAAGAAGTCTCGCTTCCCATCGGTCAAAAGGGCCATGCTGAAAAAAGTGTCAAAACCAGAAATGCAGGACAGGCCATGGAGAAATGGGAGCCTTGCTACACTGATGGGCGGGATGTAAATTGCCAACAGCCACTCTGGAGAAGTGTACGGTGTGTCCTGAAACATCTAAAAAACACAGCTTAGAGAGCACAGGGCACTTCCACGCATGGGGGGATAAAGTGGGAAAATTGAAAATCAGCAAGACACAAGCACCCCAAAGTTTAGGGCTGCTCTGTTGACAAGGACCTCCACTTCATTCCACCTTAAATATCCCAGGAAAGCGAAAAATGGATAAAAAAGTTGTGGTCCTTATGTACAATGGAATATCACTCAGCCATGAAATCAATGTCATAAGGCTAGTAGCAGCATGATGAGTGGATTTAGGTAAGACGATTCTAAGTGAAATAAGTCACACAGAAAAGGACACTTCTCATAAGGTGTCACTTATAGAGGGAATGTAAAAACCGTTACACTTGAACTGAATTACAAAACAGAACAGAGTCACACATGCAGAAAACACACTATGGCTGCTTAACGGGAAAGGTGAGGTGGGGTGATACATAAAACAAGAGCTTCAAATTAGCTCAGATACCGTTCCATAAACCCAATATGTAATAGACAAGACCTACTCCTTGCTCAGAGAACTGGACTCAACACACCCGATTCACCGCACAAGAATATATCTGACTAGTAATAATCTTAAAACCTATGTATTGATATCTCTCTGTTAGTGTGTCAAGTGGGTGTAAGGCGGCATAAACACAGCCGTGAAAAGCAGCTAAACCCCATTATAAAAATAAATTAATTTTAAAAACCCATGAAACAAAGACAGGGAAAGAGAGAGAAATTCTTACACAATTCGTTCAGGGGCTGTGATGCAACCTGGACTGACCATATCTAGACCCACAGCTGGATGAGACATAAGGGTGGACACTCTTGGGGCTGAGAGGTTTGGTGAGGTTGGGTGAGCAAACGCAGACCCTTTAAAGTAATACTGCGTGCTACCCATCGCATGGGTCCCAAATCTCCAGGTTCAAGGGCAACTTCCTACATCGAAAACATGCATGAGAAACCCAGAAGATGGTACACCGTGTGATGGGGAAAGGTTTCTAAAACGCACCTCATTTCTCATCTCCTTGTGCTCGGGTTTGCCATTCCAGCCACTTTACTAGCAATCTCCCTACTTGGAGCATCAGCACCTTTAACCTCCTGTTCTGTACAGGTTGCAATTTGTCCTGAGGATGAACGGGAAGATGGGAAACCAATGAGAGACTAGCTCTTGGTGTTGGGACAGGCACAGGTCACTCTATTTTCCCATCAGGAAGAAGAATTAACCACAGGCTCAGCCTGCCCCCCGGAACCAGAACAGGGCCTGAAGCCATCCTGCGCTTTTGCGGCCAGCTCCCAAAAAAGCGACTTGTAAAATGGAGCTTCAGGGCACTGCAATTCACAAACCTGCAGAGTTATAAATGATAACTCTCGTCCACAAATATATTGAGGGAAGGCAAAGAAGAGGATTTGAAATTAAGGCAGAATTGCAGGAAACAGATTTCAGGAGGTAGATTCGAATCGCCTTTAAAGCACATGAAAAGCGGCAAAACGTTGACAATGATGCCCTTGGCCAAAAAGGGCGTATGCGTTTTTTCCTGAATATATTCAGGAAAAAACGCATACGCCCTTTTTGGCCAACCAAGCAACCTGGAAAGGCAAATCAGCGCTACAAAGAAGTCTCGCTTCCCATCGGTCAAAAGGGCCATGCTGAAAAAAGTGTCAAAACCAGAAATGCAGGACAGGCCATGGAGAAATGGGAGCCTTTCTACACTGATGGGCGGGATGTAAATTGCCAACAGCCACTCTGGAGAAGTGTACGGTGTGTCCTGAAACATCTAAAGAACACAGCTTAGAGAGCATAGGGCACTTCCACGCATGGGGGGATAAAGTGGGAAAATTGAAAATCAGCAAGACACAAGCACCCCAAAGTTTAGGGATGCTCTGTTGACAAGGACCTCCACTTCATTCCACCTTAAATATCCCAGGAAAGCGAAAAATGGATAAAAAAGTTGTGGTCCTTATGTACAATGGAATATCACTCAGCCATGAAATCAATGTCATAAGGCTAGTAGCTGCATGATGAGTGGATTTAGGTAAGACGATTCTAAGTGAAATAAGTCACACAGAAAAGGACACTTCTCATAAGGTGTCACTTATAGAGGGAATGTAAAAACCGTTACACTTGAACTGAATTACAAAACAGAACAGAGTCACACATGCAGAAAACACACTATGGCTGCTTAACGGGAAAGGTGAGGTGGGGTGATACATAAAACAAGAGTTTCAAATTAGCTCAGATACCGTTCCATAAACCCAATATGTAATAGACAAGACCTACTCCTTGCTCAGAGAACTGGACTCAACACGCCCAATTCACCGCACAAGAATATATCTGACTAGTAATAATCTTAAAACCTATGTATTGATATCTCTCTGTTAGTGTGTCAAGTGGGTGTAAGGCGGCATAAACACAGCCGTGAAAAGCAGCTAAACCCCATTATAAAAATAAATTACTTTTAAAAACCCATGAAACAAAGACAGGGAAAGAGAGAGAAATTCTTACACAATTCGTTCAGGGGCTGTGATGCAACCTGGACTGACCATATCTAGACCCACAGCTGGATGAGACATAAGGGTGGACACTCTTGGGGCTGAGAGGTTTGGTGAGGTTGGGTGAGCAAACGCAGACCCTTTAAAGTAATACTGCGTGCTACCCATCGCATGGGTCCCAAATCTCCAGGTTCAAGGGCAACTTCCTACATCGAAAACATGCATGAGAAACCCAGAAGATGGTACACCGTGTGATGGGGAAAGGTTTCTAAAACGCACCTCATTTCTCATCTCCTTGTGCTCGGGTTTGCCATTCCAGCCACTTTACTAACAATCTCCCTACTTGGAGCATCAGCACCTTTAACCTCCTGTTCTGTACAGGTTGCAATTTGTCCTGAGGATCAACGGGAAGATGGGAAACCAATGAGAGACTAGCTCTTGGTGTTGGGACAGGCACAGGTCACTCTATTTTCCCATCAGGAAGAAGAATTAACCACAGGCTCAGCCTGCCCCCCGGAACCAGAACAGGGCCTGAAGCCATCCTGCGCTTTTGCGGCCAGCTCCCAAAAAAGCGACTTGTAAAATGGAGCTTCAGGGCACTGCAATTCACAAACCTGCAGAGTTATAAATGATAACTCTCGTCCACAAATATATTGAGGGAAGGCAAAGAAGAGGATTTGAAATTAAGGCAGAATTGCAGGAAACAGATTTCAGGAGGTAGATTCGAATCGCCTTTAAAGCACATGAAAAGCGGCAAAACGTTGACAATGATGCCCTTGGCCAAAAAGGGCGTATGCGTTTTTTCCTGAATATATTCAGGAAAAAACGCATACGCCCTTTTTGGCCAACCAAGCAACCTTGAAAGGCAAATCAGCGCTACAAAGAAGTCTCGCTTCCCTTCGGTCAAAAGGGCCATGCTGAAAAAAGTGTCAAAACCAGAAATGCAGGACAGGCCATGGAGAAATGGGAGCCTTTCTACACTGATGGGCGGGATGTAAATTGCCAACAGCCACTCTGGAGAAGTGTACGGTGTGTCCTGAAACATCTAAAGAACACAGCTTAGAGAGCATAGGGCACTTCCACGCATGGGGGGATAAAGTGGGAAAATTGAAAATCAGCAAGACACAAGCACCCCAAAGTTTAGGGATGCTCTGTTGACAAGGACCTCCACTTCATTCCACCTTAAATATCCCAGGAAAGCGAAAAATGGATCAAAAAGTTGTGGTCCTTATGTACAATGGAATATCACTCAGCCATGAAATCAATGTCATAAGGCTAGTAGCTGCATGATGAGTGGATTTAGGTAAGACGATTCTAAGTGAAATAAGTCACACAGAAAAGGACACTTCTCATAAGGTGTCACTTATAGAGGGAATGTAAAAACCGTTACACTTGAACTGAATTACAAAACAGAACAGAGTCACACATGCAGAAAACACACTATGGCTGCTTAACGGGAAAGGTGAGGTGGGGTGATACATAAAACAAGAGTTTCAAATTAGCTCAGATACCGTTCCATAAACCCAATATGTAATAGACAAGACCTACTCCTTGCTCAGAGAACTGGACTCAACACGCCCGATTCACCGCACAAGAATATATCTGACTAGTAATAATCTTAAAACCTAGGTATTGATATCTCTCTGTTAGTGTGTCAAGTGGGTGTAAAGCGGCATAAACACAGCCGTGAAAAGCAGCTAAACCCCATTATAAAAATAAATTACTTTTAAAAACCCATGAAACAAAGACAGGGAAAGAGAGAGAAATTCTTACACAATTCGTTCAGGGGCTGTGATGCAACCTGGATTGACCATATCTAGACCCACAGCTGGATGAGACATAAGGGTCGACACTCTTGGGGCTGAGAGGTTTGGTGAGGTTGGGTGAGCAAACGCAGACCCTTTAAAGTAATACTGCGTGCTACCCATCGCATGGGTCCCAAATCTCCAGGTTCAAGGGCATCTTCCTACATCGAAAACATGCATGAGAAACCCAGAAGATGGTACACCGTGTGATGGGGAAAGGTTTCTAAAACGCACCTCATTTCTCATCTCCTTGTGCTCGGGTTCGCCATTCCAGCCACTTTACCAGCAATCTCCCTTCTTGGAGCATCAGCACCTTTAACCTCCTGTTCCGTACAGGTTGCAATTTGTCCTGAGGATGAACGGGAAGACGGGGAACCAATGAGAGACTAGCTCTTGGTGTTGGGACAGGCACAGGTCACTCTATTTTCCCATCAGGATGAAGAATTAACCACAGGCTCAGCCTGCCCCCCGGAACCAGAACAGGGCCTGAAGCCATCCTGCGCTTTTGCGGCCAGCTCCCAAAAAAGCGACTTGTAAAATGGAGCTTCAGGGCACTGCAATTCACAAACCTGCAGAGTTATAAATGATAACTCTCGTCCACAAATATATTGAGGGAAGGCAAAGAAGAGGATTTGAAATCAAGGCAGAATTGCAGGAAACAGATTTCAGGAGGTAGATTCGAATCGCTTTTAAAGCACATGAAAAGCGGCAAAACGTTGACAATGATGCCCTTGGCCAAAAAGGGCGTATGCGTTTTTTCCTGAATATATTCAGGAAAAAACGCATACGCCCTTTTTGGCCAACCAAGCAACCTGGAAAGGCAAATCAGCGCTACAAAGAAGTCTCGCTTCCCATCGGTCAAAAGGGCCATGCTGAAAAAAGTGTCAAAACCAGAAATGCAGGACAGGCCATGGAGAAATGGGAGCCTTGCTACACTGATGGGCGGGATGTAAATTGCCAACAGCCACTCTGGAGAAGTGTACGGTGTGTCCTGAAACATCTAAAAAACACAGCTTAGAGAGCATAGGGCACTTCCACGCATGGGGGGATAAAGTGGGAAAATTGAAAATCAGCAAGACACAAGCACCCCAAAGTTTAGGGCTGCTCTGTTGACAAGGACCTCCACTTCATTCCACCTTAAATATCCCAGGAAAGCGAAAAATGGATAAAAAAGTTGTGGTCCTTATGTACAATGGAATATCACTCAGCCATGAAATCAATGTCATAAGGCTAGTAGCAGCATGATGAGTGGATTTAGGTAAGACGATTCTAAGTGAAATAAGTCACACAGAAAAGGACACTTCTCATAAGGTGTCACTTATAGAGGGAATGTAAAAACCGTTACACTTGAACTGAATTACAAAACAGAACAGAGTCACACATGCAGAAATCACACTATGGCTGCTTAACGGAAAAGGTGAGGTGGGGTGATACATAAAACAAGAGCTTCAAATTAGCTCAGATACCGTTCCATAAACCCAATATGTAATAGACAAGACCTACTCCTTGCTCAGAGAACTGGACTCAACACACCCGATTCACCGCACAAGAATATATCTGACTAGTAATAATCTTAAAACCTATGTATTGATATCTCTCTGTTAGTGTGTCAAGTGGGTGTAAGGCGGCATAAACACAGCCGTGAAAAGCAGCTAAACCCCATTATAAAAATAAATTACTTTTAAAAACCCATGAAACAAAGACAGGGAAAGAGAGAGAAATTCTTACACAATTTGTTCAGGGGCTGTGATGCAACCTGGACTGACCATATCTAGACCCACAGCTGGATGAGACATAAGGGTGGACACTCTTGGGGCTGAGAGGTTTGGTGAGGTTGGGTGAGCAAACGCAGACCCTTTAAAGTAATACTGCGTGCTACCCATCGCATGGGTCCCAAATCTCCAGGTTCAAGGGCAACTTCCTACATCGAAAACATGCATGAGAAACCCAGAAGATGGTACACCGTGTGATGGGGAAAGGTTTCTAAAACGCACCTCATTTCTCATCTCCTTGTGCTCGGGTTCGCCATTCCAGCCACTTTACTAGCAATCTCCCTACTTGGAGCCTCAGCACCTTTAACCTCCTGTTCCGTACAGGTTGCAATTTGTCCTGAGGATGAACGGGAAGACGGGGAACCAATGAGAGACTAGCTCTTGGTGTTGGGACAGGCACAGGTCACTCTATTTTCCCATCAGGAAGAAGAATTAACCACAGGCTCAGCCTGCCCCCCGGAACCAGAACAGGGCCTGAAGCCATCCTGCGCTTTTGCGGCCAGCTCCCAAAAAAGCGACTTGTAAAATGGAGCTTCAGGGCACTGCAATTCACAAACCTGCAGAGTTATAAATGATAACTCTCGTCCACAAATATATTGAGGGAAGGCAAAGAAGAGGATTTGAAATCAAGGCAGAATTGCAGGAAACAGATTTCAGGAGGTAGATTCGAATCGCCTTTAAAGCACATGAAAAGCGGCAAAACGTTGACAATGATGCCCTTGGCCAAAAAGGGCGTATGCGTTTTTTCCTGAATATATTCAGGAAAAAACGCATACGCCCTTTTTGGCCAACCAAGCAACCTGGAAAGGCAAATCAGCGCTACAAAGAAGTCTCGCTTCCCATCGGTCAAAAGGGCCATGCTGAAAAAAGTGTCAAAACCAGAAATGCAGGACAGGCCATGGAGAAATGGGAGCCTTGCTACACTGATGGGTGGGATGTAAATTGCCAACAGCCACTCTGGAGAAGTGTACGGTGTGTCCTGAAACATCTAAAAAACACAGCTTAGAGAGCATAGGGCACTTCCACGCATGGGGGGATAAAGTGGGAAAATTGAAAATCAGCAAGACACAAGCACCCCAAAGTTTAGGGCTGCTCTGTTGACAAGGACCTCCACTTCATTCCACCTTAAATATCCCAGGAAAGCGAAAAATGGATAAAAAAGTTGTGGTCCTTATGTACAATGGAATATCACTCAGCCATGAAATCAATGTCATAAGGCTAGTAGCAGCATGATGAGTGGATTTAGGTAAGACGATTCTAAGTGAAATAAGTCACACAGAAAAGGACACTTCTCATAAGGTGTCACTTATAGAGGGAATGTAAAAACCGTTACACTTGAACTGAATTACAAAACAGAACAGAGTCACACATGCAGACAACACACTATGGCTGCTTAACGGAAAAGGTGAGGTGGGGTGATACATAAAACAAGAGCTTCAAATTAGCTCAGATACCGTTCCATAAACCCAATATGTAATAGACAAGACCTACTCCTTGCTCAGAGAACTGGACTCAACACACCCGATTCACCGCACAAGAATATATCTGACTAGTAATAATCTTAAAACCTATGTATTGATATCTCTCTGTTAGTGTGTCAAGTGGGTGTAAGGCGGCATAAACACAGCCGTGAAAAGCAGCTAAACCCCATTATAAAAATAAATTACTTTTAAAAACCCATGAAACAAAGACAGGGAAAGAGAGAGAAATTCTTACACAATTCGTTCAGGGGCTGTGATGCAACCTGTACTGACCATATCTAGACCCACAGCTGGATGAGACATAAGGGTGGACACTCTTGGGGCTGAGAGGTTTGGTGAGGTTGGGTGAGCAAACGCAGACCCTTTAAAGTAATACTGCGTGCTACCCATCGCATGGGTCCCAAATCTCCAGGTTCAAGGGCAACTTCCTACATCGAAAACATGCATGAGAAACCCAGAAGATGGTACACCGTGTGATGGGGAAAGGTTTCTAAAACGCACCTCATTTCTCATCTCCTTGTGCTCGGGTTTGCCATTCCAGCCACTTTACTAGCAATCTCCCTACTTGGAGCATCAGCACCTTTAACCTCCTGTTCTGTACAGGTTGCAATTTGTCCTGAGGATGAACGGGAAGATGGGAAACCAATGAGAGACTAGCTCTTGGTGTTGGGACAGGCACAGGTCACTCTATTTTCCCATCAGGAAGAAGAATTAACCACAGGCTCAGCCTGCCCCCCGGAACCAGAACAGGGCCTGAAGCCATCCTGCGCTTTTGCGGCCAGCTCCCAAAAAAGCGACTTGTAAAATGGAGCTTCAGGGCACTGCAATTCACAAACCTGCAGAGTTATAAATGATAACTCTCGTCCACAAATATATTGAGGGAAGGCAAAGAAGAGGATTTGAAATCAAGGCAGAATTGCAGGAAACAGATTTCAGGAGGTAGATTCGAATCGCCTTTAAAGCACATGAAAAGCGGCAAAACGTTGACAATGATGCCCTTGGCCAAAAAGGGCGTATGCGTTTTTTCCTGAATATATTCAGGAAAAAACGCATACGCCCTTTTTGGCCAACCAAGCAACCTGGAAAGGCAAATCAGCGCTACAAAGAAGTCTCGCTTCCCATCGGTCAAAAGGGCCATGCTGAAAAAAGTGTCAAAACCAGAAATGCAGGACAGGCCATGGAGAAATGGGAGCCTTGCTACACTGATGGGCGGGATGTAAATTGCCAACAGCCACTCTGGAGAAGTGTACGATGTGTCCTGAAACATCTAAAAAACACAGCTTAGAGAGCAAAGGGCACTTCCACGCATGGGGGGATAAAGTGGGAAAATTGAAAATCAGCAAGACACAAGCACCCCAAAGTTTAGGGATGCTCTGTTGACAAGGACCTCCACTTCATTCCACCTTAAATATCCCAGGAAAGCGAAAAATGGATAAAAAAGTTGTGGTCCTTATGTACAATGGAATATCACTCAGCCATGAAATCAATGTCATAAGGCTAGTAGCTGCATGATGAGTGGATTTAGGTAAGACGATTCTAAGTGAAATAAGTCACACAGAAAAGGACACTTCTCATAAGGTGTCACTTATAGAGGGAATGTAAAAACCGTTACACTTGAACTGAATTACAAAACAGAACAGAGTCACACATGCAGAAAACACACTATGGCTGCTTAACGGGAAAGGTGAGGTGGGGTGATACATAAAACAAGAGCTTCAAATTAGCTCAGATACCGTTCCATAAACCCAATATGTAATAGACAAGACCTACTCCTTGCTCAGAGAACTGGACTCAACACGCCCGATTCACCGCACAAGAATATATCTGACTAGTAATAATCTTAAAACCTATGTATTGATATCTCTCTGTTAGTGTGTCAAGTGGGTGTAAAGCGGCATAAACACAGCCGTGGAAAGCAGCTAAACCCCATTATAAAAATAAATTACTTTTAAAAACCCATGAAACAAAGACAGGGAAAGAGAGAGAAATTCTTACACAATTCGTTCAGGGGCTGTGATGCAACCTGGATTGACCATATCTAGACCCACAGCTGGATGAGACATAAGGGTCGACACTCTTGGGGCTGAGAGGTTTGGTGAGGTTGGGTGAGCAAACGCAGACCCTTTAAAGTAATACTGCGTGCTACCCATCGCATGGGTCCCAAATCTCCAGGTTCAAGGGCATCTTCCTACATCGAAAACATGCATGAGAAACCCAGAAGATGGTACACCGTGTGATGGGGAAAGGTTTCTAAAACGCACCTCATTTCTCATCTCCTTGTGCTCGGGTTCGCCATTCCAGCCACTTTACCAGCAATCTCCCTTCTTGGAGCATCAGCACCTTTAACCTCCTGTTCCGTACAGGTTGCAATTTGTCCTGAGGATGAACGGGAAGACGGGGAACCAATGAGAGACTAGCTCTTGGTGTTGGGACAGGCACAGGTCACTCTATTTTCCCATCAGGAAGAAGAATTAACCACAGGCTCAGCCTGCCCCCCGGAACCAGAACAGGGCCTGAAGCCATCCTGCGCTTTTGCGGCCAGCTCCCAAAAAAGCGACTTGTAAAATGGAGCTTCAGGGCACTGCAATTCACAAACCTGCAGAGTTATAAATGATAACTCTCGTCCACAAATATATTGAGGGAAGGCAAAGAAGAGGATTTGAAATCAAGGCAGAATTGCAGGAAACAGATTTCAGGAGGTAGATTCGAATCGCTTTTAAAGCACATGAAAAGCGGCAAAACGTTGACAATGATGCCCTTGGCCAAAAAGGGCGTATGCGTTTTTTCCTGAATATATTCAGGAAAAAACGCATACGCCCTTTTTGGCCAACCAAGCAACCTGGAAAGGCAAATCAGCGCTACAAAGAAGTCTCGCTTCCCATCGGTCAAAAGGGCCATGCTGAAAAAAGTGTCAAAACCAGAAATGCAGGACAGGCCATGGAGAAATGGGAGCCTTGCTACACTGATGGGCGGGATGTAAATTGCCAACAGCCACTCTGGAGAAGTGTACGGTGTGTCCTGAAACATCTAAAAAACACAGCTTAGAGAGCACAGGGCACTTCCACGCATGGGGGGATAAAGTGGGAAAATTGAAAATCAGCAAGACACAAGCACCCCAAAGTTTAGGGCTGCTCTGTTGACAAGGACCTCCACTTCATTCCACCTTAAATATCCCAGGAAAGCGAAAAATGGATAAAAAAGTTGTGGTCCTTATGTACAATGGAATATCACTCAGCCATGAAATCAATGTCATAAGGCTAGTAGCAGCATGATGAGTGGATTTAGGTAAGACGATTCTAAGTGAAATAAGTCACACAGAAAAGGACACTTCTCATAAGGTGTCACTTATAGAGGGAATGTAAAAACCGTTACACTTGAACTGAATTACAAAACAGAACAGAGTCACACATGCAGAAAACACACTATGGCTGCTTAACGGGAAAGGTGAGGTGGGGTGATACATAAAACAAGAGCTTCAAATTAGCTCAGATACCGTTCCATAAACCCAATATGTAATAGACAAGACCTACTCCTTGCTCAGAGAACTGGACTCAACACACCCGATTCACCGCACAAGAATATATCTGACTAGTAATAATCTTAAAACCTATGTATTGATATCTCTCTGTTAGTGTGTCAAGTGGGTGTAAGGCGGCATAAACACAGCCGTGAAAAGCAGCTAAACCCCATTATAAAAATAAATTAATTTTAAAAACCCATGAAACAAAGACAGGGAAAGAGAGAGAAATTCTTACACAATTCGTTCAGGGGCTGTGATGCAACCTGGACTGACCATATCTAGACCCACAGCTGGATGAGACATAAGGGTGGACACTCTTGGGGCTGAGAGGTTTGGTGAGGTTGGGTGAGCAAACGCAGACCCTTTAAAGTAATACTGCGTGCTACCCATCGCATGGGTCCCAAATCTCCAGGTTCAAGGGCAACTTCCTACATCGAAAACATGCATGAGAAACCCAGAAGATGGTACACCGTGTGATGGGGAAAGGTTTCTAAAACGCACCTCATTTCTCATCTCCTTGTGCTCGGGTTTGCCATTCCAGCCACTTTACTAGCAATCTCCCTACTTGGAGCATCAGCACCTTTAACCTCCTGTTCTGTACAGGTTGCAATTTGTCCTGAGGATGAACGGGAAGATGGGAAACCAATGAGAGACTAGCTCTTGGTGTTGGGACAGGCACAGGTCACTCTATTTTCCCATCAGGAAGAAGAATTAACCACAGGCTCAGCCTGCCCCCCGGAACCAGAACAGGGCCTGAAGCCATCCTGCGCTTTTGCGGCCAGCTCCCAAAAAAGCGACTTGTAAAATGGAGCTTCAGGGCACTGCAATTCACAAACCTGCAGAGTTATAAATGATAACTCTCGTCCACAAATATATTGAGGGAAGGCAAAGAAGAGGATTTGAAATTAAGGCAGAATTGCAGGAAACAGATTTCAGGAGGTAGATTCGAATCGCCTTTAAAGCACATGAAAAGCGGCAAAACGTTGACAATGATGCCCTTGGCCAAAAAGGGCGTATGCGTTTTTTCCTGAATATATTCAGGAAAAAACGCATACGCCCTTTTTGGCCAACCAAGCAACCTGGAAAGGCAAATCAGCGCTACAAAGAAGTCTCGCTTCCCATCGGTCAAAAGGGCCATGCTGAAAAAAGTGTCAAAACCAGAAATGCAGGACAGGCCATGGAGAAATGGGAGCCTTGCTACACTGATGGGCGGGATGTAAATTGCCAACAGCCACTCTGGAGAAGTGTACGATGTGTCCTGAAACATCTAAAAAACACAGCTTAGAGAGCAAAGGGCACTTCCACGCATGGGGGGATAAAGTGGGAAAATTGAAAATCAGCAAGACACAAGCACCCCAAAGTTTAGGGATGCTCTGTTGACAAGGACCTCCACTTCATTCCACCTTAAATATCCCAGGAAAGCGAAAAATGGATAAAAAAGTTGTGGTCCTTATGTACAATGGAATATCACTCAGCCATGAAATCAATGTCATAAGGCTAGTAGCTGCATGATGAGTGGATTTAGGTAAGACGATTCTAAGTGAAATAAGTCACACAGAAAAGGACACTTCTCATAAGGTGTCACTTATAGAGGGAATGTAAAAACCGTTACACTTGAACTGAATTACAAAACAGAACAGAGTCACACATGCAGAAAACACACTATGGCTGCTTAACGGGAAAGGTGAGGTGGGGTGATACATAAAACAAGAGCTTCAAATTAGCTCAGATACCGTTCCATAAACCCAATATGTAATAGACAAGACCTACTCCTTGCTCAGAGAACTGGACTCAACACGCCCGATTCACCGCACAAGAATATATCTGACTAGTAATAATCTTAAAACCTATGTATTGATATCTCTCTGTTAGTGTGTCAAGTGGGTGTAAAGCGGCATAAACACAGCCGTGGAAAGCAGCTAAACCCCATTATAAAAATAAATTACTTTTAAAAACCCATGAAACAAAGACAGGGAAAGAGAGAGAAATTCTTACACAATTCGTTCAGGGGCTGTGATGCAACCTGGATTGACCATATCTAGACCCACAGCTGGATGAGACATAAGGGTCGACACTCTTGGGGCTGAGAGGTTTGGTGAGGTTGGGTGAGCAAACGCAGACCCTTTAAAGTAATACTGCGTGCTACCCATCGCATGGGTCCCAAATCTCCAGGTTCAAGGGCATCTTCCTACATCGAAAACATGCATGAGAAACCCAGAAGATGGTACACCGTGTGATGGGGAAAGGTTTCTAAAACGCACCTCATTTCTCATCTCCTTGTGCTCGGGTTCGCCATTCCAGCCACTTTACCAGCAATCTCCCTTCTTGGAGCATCAGCACCTTTAACCTCCTGTTCCGTACAGGTTGCAATTTGTCCTGAGGATGAACGGGAAGACGGGGAACCAATGAGAGACTAGCTCTTGGTGTTGGGACAGGCACAGGTCACTCTATTTTCCCATCAGGAAGAAGAATTAACCACAGGCTCAGCCTGCCCCCCGGAACCAGAACAGGGCCTGAAGCCATCCTGCGCTTTTGCGGCCAGCTCCCAAAAAAGCGACTTGTAAAATGGAGCTTCAGGGCACTGCAATTCACAAACCTGCAGAGTTATAAATGATAACTCTCGTCCACAAATATATTGAGGGAAGGCAAAGAAGAGGATTTGAAATCAAGGCAGAATTGCAGGAAACAGATTTCAGGAGGTAGATTCGAATCGCTTTTAAAGCACATGAAAAGCGGCAAAACGTTGACAATGATGCCCTTGGCCAAAAAGGGCGTATGCGTTTTTTCCTGAATATATTCAGGAAAAAACGCATACGCCCTTTTTGGCCAACCAAGCAACCTGGAAAGGCAAATCAGCGCTACAAAGAAGTCTCGCTTCCCATCGGTCAAAAGGGCCATGCTGAAAAAAGTGTCAAAACCAGAAATGCAGGACAGGCCATGGAGAAATGGGAGCCTTGCTACACTGATGGGCGGGATGTAAATTGCCAACAGCCACTCTGGAGAAGTGTACGGTGTGTCCTGAAACATCTAAAAAACACAGCTTAGAGAGCATAGGGCACTTCCACGCATGGGGGGATAAAGTGGGAAAATTGAAAATCAGCAAGACACAAGCACCCCAAAGTTTAGGGCTGCTCTGTTGACAAGGACCTCCACTTCATTCCACCTTAAATATCCCAGGAAAGCGAAAAATGGATAAAAAAGTTGTGGTCCTTATGTACAATGGAATATCACTCAGCCATGAAATCAATGTCATAAGGCTAGTAGCAGCATGATGAGTGGATTTAGGTAAGACGATTCTAAGTGAAATAAGTCACACAGAAAAGGACACTTCTCATAAGGTGTCACTTATAGAGGGAATGTAAAAACCGTTACACTTGAACTGAATTACAAAACAGAACAGAGTCACACATGCAGAAATCACACTATGGCTGCTTAACGGAAAAGGTGAGGTGGGGTGATACATAAAACAAGAGCTTCAAATTAGCTCAGATACCGTTCCATAAACCCAATATGTAATAGACAAGACCTACTCCTTGCTCAGAGAACTGGACTCAACACACCCGATTCACCGCACAAGAATATATCTGACTAGTAATAATCTTAAAACCTATGTATTGATATCTCTCTGTTAGTGTGTCAAGTGGGTGTAAGGCGGCATAAACACAGCCGTGAAAAGCAGCTAAACCCCATTATAAAAATAAATTACTTTTAAAAACCCATGAAACAAAGACAGGGAAAGAGAGAGAAATTCTTACACAATTTGTTCAGGGGCTGTGATGCAACCTGGACTGACCATATCTAGACCCACAGCTGGATGAGACATAAGGGTGGACACTCTTGGGGCTGAGAGGTTTGGTGAGGTTGGGTGAGCAAACGCAGACCCTTTAAAGTAATACTGCGTGCTACCCATCGCATGGGTCCCAAATCTCCAGGTTCAAGGGCAACTTCCTACATCGAAAACATGCATGAGAAACCCAGAAGATGGTACACCGTGTGATGGGGAAAGGTTTCTAAAACGCACCTCATTTCTCATCTCCTTGTGCTCGGGTTCGCCATTCCAGCCACTTTACTAGCAATCTCCCTACTTGGAGCCTCAGCACCTTTAACCTCCTGTTCCGTACAGGTTGCAATTTGTCCTGAGGATGAACGGGAAGACGGGGAACCAATGAGAGACTAGCTCTTGGTGTTGGGACAGGCACAGGTCACTCTATTTTCCCATCAGGAAGAAGAATTAACCACAGGCTCAGCCTGCCCCCCGGAACCAGAACAGGGCCTGAAGCCATCCTGCGCTTTTGCGGCCAGCTCCCAAAAAAGCGACTTGTAAAATGGAGCTTCAGGGCACTGCAATTCACAAACCTGCAGAGTTATAAATGATAACTCTCGTCCACAAATATATTGAGGGAAGGCAAAGAAGAGGATTTGAAATCAAGGCAGAATTGCAGGAAACAGATTTCAGGAGGTAGATTCGAATCGCCTTTAAAGCACATGAAAAGCGGCAAAACGTTGACAATGATGCCCTTGGCCAAAAAGGGCGTATGCGTTTTTTCCTGAATATATTCAGGAAAAAACGCATACGCCCTTTTTGGCCAACCAAGCAACCTGGAAAGGCAAATCAGCGCTACAAAGAAGTCTCGCTTCCCATCGGTCAAAAGGGCCATGCTGAAAAAAGTGTCAAAACCAGAAATGCAGGACAGGCCATGGAGAAATGGGAGCCTTGCTACACTGATGGGTGGGATGTAAATTGCCAACAGCCACTCTGGAGAAGTGTACGGTGTGTCCTGAAACATCTAAAAAACACAGCTTAGAGAGCATAGGGCACTTCCACGCATGGGGGGATAAAGTGGGAAAATTGAAAATCAGCAAGACACAAGCACCCCAAAGTTTAGGGCTGCTCTGTTGACAAGGACCTCCACTTCATTCCACCTTAAATATCCCAGGAAAGCGAAAAATGGATAAAAAAGTTGTGGTCCTTATGTACAATGGAATATCACTCAGCCATGAAATCAATGTCATAAGGCTAGTAGCAGCATGATGAGTGGATTTAGGTAAGACGATTCTAAGTGAAATAAGTCACACAGAAAAGGACACTTCTCATAAGGTGTCACTTATAGAGGGAATGTAAAAACCGTTACACTTGAACTGAATTACAAAACAGAACAGAGTCACACATGCAGACAACACACTATGGCTGCTTAACGGAAAAGGTGAGGTGGGGTGATACATAAAACAAGAGCTTCAAATTAGCTCAGATACCGTTCCATAAACCCAATATGTAATAGACAAGACCTACTCCTTGCTCAGAGAACTGGACTCAACACACCCGATTCACCGCACAAGAATATATCTGACTAGTAATAATCTTAAAACCTATGTATTGATATCTCTCTGTTAGTGTGTCAAGTGGGTGTAAGGCGGCATAAACACAGCCGTGAAAAGCAGCTAAACCCCATTATAAAAATAAATTACTTTTAAAAACCCATGAAACAAAGACAGGGAAAGAGAGAGAAATTCTTACACAATTCGTTCAGGGGCTGTGATGCAACCTGTACTGACCATATCTAGACCCACAGCTGGATGAGACATAAGGGTGGACACTCTTGGGGCTGAGAGGTTTGGTGAGGTTGGGTGAGCAAACGCAGACCCTTTAAAGTAATACTGCGTGCTACCCATCGCATGGGTCCCAAATCTCCAGGTTCAAGGGCAACTTCCTACATCGAAAACATGCATGAGAAACCCAGAAGATGGTACACCGTGTGATGGGGAAAGGTTTCTAAAACGCACCTCATTTCTCATCTCCTTGTGCTCGGGTTTGCCATTCCAGCCACTTTACTAGCAATCTCCCTACTTGGAGCATCAGCACCTTTAACCTCCTGTTCTGTACAGGTTGCAATTTGTCCTGAGGATGAACGGGAAGATGGGAAACCAATGAGAGACTAGCTCTTGGTGTTGGGACAGGCACAGGTCACTCTATTTTCCCATCAGGAAGAAGAATTAACCACAGGCTCAGCCTGCCCCCCGGAACCAGAACAGGGCCTGAAGCCATCCTGCGCTTTTGCGGCCAGCTCCCAAAAAAGCGACTTGTAAAATGGAGCTTCAGGGCACTGCAATTCACAAACCTGCAGAGTTATAAATGATAACTCTCGTCCACAAATATATTGAGGGAAGGCAAAGAAGAGGATTTGAAATCAAGGCAGAATTGCAGGAAACAGATTTCAGGAGGTAGATTCGAATCGCCTTTAAAGCACATGAAAAGCGGCAAAACGTTGACAATGATGCCCTTGGCCAAAAAGGGCGTATGCGTTTTTTCCTGAATATATTCAGGAAAAAACGCATACGCCCTTTTTGGCCAACCAAGCAACCTGGAAAGGCAAATCAGCGCTACAAAGAAGTCTCGCTTCCCATCGGTCAAAAGGGCCATGCTGAAAAAAGTGTCAAAACCAGAAATGCAGGACAGGCCATGGAGAAATGGGAGCCTTGCTACACTGATGGGCGGGATGTAAATTGCCAACAGCCACTCTGGAGAAGTGTACGATGTGTCCTGAAACATCTAAAAAACACAGCTTAGAGAGCAAAGGGCACTTCCACGCATGGGGGGATAAAGTGGGAAAATTGAAAATCAGCAAGACACAAGCACCCCAAAGTTTAGGGATGCTCTGTTGACAAGGACCTCCACTTCATTCCACCTTAAATATCCCAGGAAAGCGAAAAATGGATAAAAAAGTTGTGGTCCTTATGTACAATGGAATATCACTCAGCCATGAAATCAATGTCATAAGGCTAGTAGCTGCATGATGAGTGGATTTAGGTAAGACGATTCTAAGTGAAATAAGTCACACAGAAAAGGACACTTCTCATAAGGTGTCACTTATAGAGGGAATGTAAAAACCGTTACACTTGAACTGAATTACAAAACAGAACAGAGTCACACATGCAGAAAACACACTATGGCTGCTTAACGGGAAAGGTGAGGTGGGGTGATACATAAAACAAGAGCTTCAAATTAGCTCAGATACCGTTCCATAAACCCAATATGTAATAGACAAGACCTACTCCTTGCTCAGAGAACTGGACTCAACACGCCCGATTCACCGCACAAGAATATATCTGACTAGTAATAATCTTAAAACCTATGTATTGATATCTCTCTGTTAGTGTGTCAAGTGGGTGTAAAGCGGCATAAACACAGCCGTGGAAAGCAGCTAAACCCCATTATAAAAATAAATTACTTTTAAAAACCCATGAAACAAAGACAGGGAAAGAGAGAGAAATTCTTACACAATTCGTTCAGGGGCTGTGATGCAACCTGGATTGACCATATCTAGACCCACAGCTGGATGAGACATAAGGGTCGACACTCTTGGGGCTGAGAGGTTTGGTGAGGTTGGGTGAGCAAACGCAGACCCTTTAAAGTAATACTGCGTGCTACCCATCGCATGGGTCCCAAATCTCCAGGTTCAAGGGCATCTTCCTACATCGAAAACATGCATGAGAAACCCAGTAGATGGTACACCGTGTGATGGGGAAAGGTTTCTAAAACGCACCTCATTTCTCATCTCCTTGTGCTCGGGTTCGCCATTCCAGCCACTTTACCAGCAATCTCCCTTCTTGGAGCATCAGCACCTTTAACCTCCTGTTCCGTACAGGTTGCAATTTGTCCTGAGGATGAACGGGAAGACGGGGAACCAATGAGAGACTAGCTCTTGGTGTTGGGACAGGCACAGGTCACTCTATTTTCCCATCAGGAAGAAGAATTAACCACAGGCTCAGCCTGCCCCCCGGAACCAGAACAGGGCCTGAAGCCATCCTGCGCTTTTGCGGCCAGCTCCCAAAAAAGCGACTTGTAAAATGGAGCTTCAGGGCACTGCAATTCACAAACCTGCAGAGTTACAAATGATAACTCTCGTCCACAAATATATTGAGGGAAGGCAAAGAAGAGGATTTGAAATCAAGGCAGAATTGCAGGAAACAGATTTCAGGAGGTAGATTCGAATCGCCTTTAAAGCACATGAAATGCAGCAAAACGTTGACAATGATGCCCTTGGCCAAAAAGGGCGTATGCGTTTTTTCCTGAATATATTCAGGAAAAAACGCATACGCCCTTTTTGGCCAACCAAGCAACCTGGAAAGGCAAATCAGCGCTACAAAGAAGTCTCGCTTCCCATCGGTCAAAAGGGCCATGCTGAAAAAAGTGTCAAAACCAGAAATGCAGGACAGGCCATGGAGAAATGGGAGCCTTGCTACACTGATGGGCGGGATGTAAATTGCCAACAGCCACTCTGGAGAAGTGTACGGTGTGTCCTGAAACATCTAAAAATCACAGCTTAGAGAGCATAGGGCACTTCCACGCATGGGGGGATAAAGTGGGAAAATTGAAAATCAGCAAGACACAAGCACCCCAAAGTTTAGGGCTGCTCTGTTGACAAGGACCTCCACTTCATTCCACCTTAAATATCCCAGGAAAGCGAAAAATGGATAAAAAAGTTGTGGTCCTTATGTACAATGGAATATCACTCAGCCATGAAATCAATGTCATAAGGCTAGTAGCAGCATGATGAGTGGATTTAGGTAAGACGATTCTAAGTGAAATAAGTCACACAGAAAAGGACACTTCTCATAAGGTGTCACTTATAGAGGGAATGTAAAAACCGTTACACTTGAACTGAATTACAAAACAGAACAGAGTCACACATGCAGAAAACACACTATGGCTGCTTAACGGGAAAGGTGAGGTGGGGTGATACATAAAACAAGAGCTTCAAATTAGCTCAGATACCGTTCCATAAACCCAATATGTAATAGACAAGAACTACTCCTTGCTCAGAGAACTGGACTCAACACGCCCGATTCACCGCACAAGAATATATCTGACTAGTAATAATCTTAAAACCTATATATTGATATCTCTCTGTTAGTGTGTCAAGTGGGTGTAAGGCGGCATAAACACAGCCGTGAAAAGCAGCTAAACCCCATTATAAAAATAAATTACTTTTAAAAACCCATGAAACAAAGACAGGGAAAGAGAGTGAAATTCTTACACAATTTGTTCAGGGGCTGTGATGCAACCTGGACTGACCATATCTAGACCCACAGCTGGATGAGACATAAGGGTGGACACTCTTGGGGCTGAGAGGTTTGGTGAGGTTGGGTGAGCAAACGCAGACCCTTTAAAGTAATACTGCGTGCTACCCATCGCATGGGTCCCAAATCTCCAGGTTCAAGGGCAACTTCCTACATCGAAAACATGCATGAGAAACCCAGAAGATGGTACACCGTGTGATGGGGAAAGGTTTCTAAAACGCACCTCATTTCTCATCTCCTTGTGCTCGGGTTCGCCATTCCAGCCACTTTACTAGCAATCTCCCTACTTGGAGCCTCAGCACCTTTAACCTCCTGTTCCGTACAGGTTGCAATTTGTCCTGAGGATGAACGGGAAGACGGGGAACCAATGAGAGACTAGCTCTTGGTGTTGGGACAGGCACAGGTCACTCTATTTTCCCATCAGGAAGAAGAATTAACCACAGGCTCAGCCTGACCCCCGGAACCAGAACAGGGCCTGAAGCCATCCTGCGCTTTTGCGGCCAGCTCCCAAAAAAGCGACTTGTAAAATGGAGCTTCAGGGCACTGCAATTCACAAACCTGCAGAGTTATAAATGATAACTCTCGTCCACAAATATATTGAGGGAAGGCAAAGAAGAGGATTTGAAATCAAGGCAGAATTGCAGGAAACAGATTTCAGGAGGTAGATTCGAATCGCCTTTAAAGCACATGAAAAGCGGCAAAACGTTGACAATGATGCCCTTGGCCAAAAAGGGCGTATGCGTTTTTTCCTGAATATATTCAGGAAAAAACGCATACGCCCTTTTTGGCCAACCAAGCAACCTGGAAAGGCAAATCAGCGCTACAAAGAAGTCTCGCTTCCCATCGGTCAAAAGGGCCATGCTGAAAAAAGTGTCAAAACCAGAAATGCAGGACAGGCCATGGAGAAATGGGAGCCTTGCTACACTGATGGGCGGGATGTAAATTGCCAACAGCCACTCTGGAGAAGTGTACGGTGTGTCCTGAAACATCTAAAAATCACAGCTTAGAGAGCATAGGGCACTTCCACGCATGGGGGGATAAAGTGGGAAAATTGAAAATCAGCAAGACACAAGCACCCCAAAGTTTAGGGCTGCTCTGTTGACAAGGACCTCCACTTCATTCCACCTTAAATATCCCAGGAAAGCGAAAAATGGATAAAAAAGTTGTGGTCCTTATGTACAATGGAATATCACTCAGCCATGAAATCAATGTCATAAGGCTAGTAGCAGCATGATGAGTGGATTTAGGTAAGACGATTCTAAGTGAAATAAGTCACACAGAAAAGGACACTTCTCATAAGGTGTCACTTATAGAGGGAATGTAAAAACCGTTACACTTGAACTGAATTACAAAACAGAACAGAGTCACACATGCAGAAAACACACTATGGCTGCTTAACGGGAAAGGTGAGGTGGGGTGATACATAAAACAAGAGCTTCAAATTAGCTCAGATACCGTTCCATAAACCCAATATGTAATAGACAAGACCTACTCCTTGCTCAGAGAACTGGACTCAACACGCCCGATTCACCGCACAAGAATATATCTGACTAGTAATAATCTTAAAACCTATATATTGATATCTC
>NW_028124566.1:0-69589 GCF_965194825.1 Balaenoptera physalus
GTAGCGAAATCTCCTATTCTGAAGAGAAACATTTCGTTGTAAGCGGGTTTCATCAGTCTTGCCACATTTCCTCAACTGGCTATAAAGGAGGGCAGTCAGTAGGCCTCACCCTTCAAGCCCACTCCAGTTTCATAGAGAAAACTCCAGGCCTTGGTGTGCTTTCCTGTTGCAAGGAAACTGCTTTCCTTCCTTAGGTGGCACTTTGACTCAGAACTGCCCTACCCCAAGGATTCTTGGATATGCAGCCCGATTAGTTGAGATCAGCCCTTCTGGTTCTCTCATGGATGAAAAAATCTGGGCAAGGAGCCGTTCTGAGCTCGGGACCAAGGTGTCTTTCCCTAGTCTACAGAGAAACAGCATTCTGAGGGAGACGAGCTGCTGGCGTTTGGTAGCACAATCTCCTATTCTGAAGAGAAACATTTCGTTGTAAGCGGGTTGCATCAGCCTTGCCACATTTTCTCAACTGGCTATAAAGGAGGGAAGGCATTTGGCAGTCTTACTTGAGACCCTGCTTCCCAGGCTGTAAATTTACTTTCATTCCATAGGTGGCACATTGGCTCAGGAGTGCCTACACCAAGAATTCAGGGATGTGCAGCCCGATTAGTTGAAATCAGCCGTTCTGGTTCTCTCGTGGATGAAATCATATGGGCAAAGAGCCGTTCTAAGCTGGGGACCATGGTGTCTTTCCCTAGTCTACACTGAAACAGAACTCTGAGGGAGACGAGCTGCTGGCATTTGGTAGCACAATCTCCTATTCTGAAGAGAAACATTTCGTTGTAAGCGAGTTGCATCAGCCTTGCCACATTTTCTCAACTGGCTATAAAGGAGGGAAGGCATTTGGCAGACTTACTTGAGACCCTGCTTCCCAGGCTGTAAATTTGCTTTCATTCCTTAGGTGGCACATTGGCTCAGGAGTGCCTACACCAAGAATTCAGGGATGTGAAGCCCGATTAGTTGAAATCAGCCCTTCTGGTTCTCTCGTGGATGAAATCATATGGGCAAAGAGCCGTTCTAAGCTGGGGACCATGGAGTCTTTCCCTAGTCTACACTGAAACAGAACTCTGAGGGAGACGAGCTGCTGGCATTTGGTAGCACAATCTCCTATTCTGAAGAGAAACATTTCGTTGTAAGCGGGATGCATCAGCCTTGACACATTTCCTCAATTGGCTATAAAGGAGGGAAGTCATTAGGCCTCACCCTTCCAGCCCACTCCAATCTCATAGAGAAAACAACAGGCTTCCGTGTGCTTCCTGTGGTAGGAAATTTGCTTTCATTCCTTAGGTAGCCCTTTGGCTCAGAACAGCCCTCCCAGAAGGATTCAGTGCTTTGCAGCCCGATTAGTTGTGATCAGCCCTTCTGGCTCTTTCATGGGTGAAACCAACTGGGCAAAGAACCATTCTAAGCTGGGAACCATGCTGTCTTTCCCTAGTCTTCACAGAAACAGCATTCTGAGGGAGACGAGCTGTTGGCGTTTGGTAGCACAATCTCCTATTCTGAAGAGAAACATTTCGTTGTAAGCGGGTTTCATCAGTCTTGCCACCTTTCCTCAACTGGCTATAAAGGAGGGCAGTCAGTAGGCCTCACCCTTCAAGCCCACTCCAATTTCATAGAGAAAACAACAGGCCTCGGTGTGCTTTCCTGTGGCAGGAAATTTGCTTTCATTCCTTAGGTGGCCCTTTGGCTCAGAACAGACCTCCCAGAAGGATTCAGGGATGTGCAGCACAATTAGTTGTGATCAGCACTTCTGGCTCTTTCATGGATGAAACCAACTGGGCAAAGAGCCATTGTAAGCTGGGGACCATGGTGTCTTTCCCTAGTCTTCACAGAAACAGCATTCTGAGGGAGACGAGCTGTTGGCGTTTGGTAGCACAATCTCCTATTCTGAAGAGAAACATTTCGTTGTAAGCGGGTTGCATCAGCCTTGCCACATTTCCTCAACTGGCTATAAAGGAGGGCAGTCAGTAGGCCTCACCCTTCTACCCCACTCCAGTTTCATAGAGAAAACTCCAGGCCTTGGTGTGCTTTCCTGTTGCAAGGAAACTGCTTTCATTCCTTAGGTGGCACTTTGGCTCAGAACTGCCCTACCCCAAGGATTCATGGATATGCAGCCCGATTAGTTGAGATCAGCCCTTCTGGTTCTCTCATGGATGAAACCATTTGGGCACGGAGCCCTTCTAAGCTGGGGACCATGGTGTCTTTCCCTAGTCTACACAGAAATAGCACTCTGAGGGAAACGAGCTGCTGGCGTTTGGTAGCGAAATCTCCTATTCTGAAGAGAAACATTTCGTTGTAAGCGGGTTGCATCAGCCTTGTCCCATTTTCTCAACTGGATATAAAGAGGGCAGTCAGTAGGCATCAACCTTCAAGCCCACTTCAGTTTCATAGAGAAAACTCCAGGCCTTGGTGTGCTTTCCTGTTGCAAGGAAACTGCTTTCCTTCCTTAGGTGGCACTTTGACTCAGAACTGCCCTACCCCAAGGATTCTTGGATATGCAGCCCGATTAGTTGAGATCAGCCATTCTGGTTCTCTCATGGATGAAAAAATCTGGGCAAGGAGCCGTTCTGAGCTGGGGACCAAGGTGTCTTTCCCTAGTCTACAGAGAAACAGCATTCTGAGGGAGACGAGCTGCTGGCGTTTGGTAGCACAATCTCCTATTCTGAAGAGAAACATTTCGTTGTAAGCGGGTTGCATCAGCCTTGCCACATTTTCTCAACTGGCTATAAAGGAGGGAAGGCATTTGGCAGACTTACTTGAGACCCTGCTTCCCAGGCTGTAAATTTGCTTTCATTCCTTAGGTGGCACATTGGCTCAGGAGTGCCTACACCAAGAATTCAGGGATGTGCAGCCCGATTAGTTGAAATCAGCCCTTCTGGTTCTCTCGTGGATGAAATCATATGGGCAAAGAGCCGTTCTAATCTGGGGACCATGGTGTCTTTCCCTAGTCTACACTGAAACAGAACTCTGAGGGAGACGAGCTGCTGGCATTTGGTAGTACAATCTCCTATTCTGAAGAGAAACATTTGGTTGTAAGCGAGTTGCATCAGCCTTGCCACATTTTCTCAACTGGCTATAAAGGAGGGAAGGCATTTGACAGACTTACTTGAGACCCTGCTTCCCAGGCTGTAAATTTGCTTTCATTCCTTAGGTGGCACATTGGCTCAGGAGTGCCTACACCAAGAATTCAGGGATGTGAAGCCCGATTAGTTGAAATCAGCCCTTCTGGTTCTCTCGTGAATGAAATCATATGGGCAAAGAGCCGTTCTAAGCTGGGGACCATGGAGTCTTTCCCTAGTCTACACTGAAACAGAACTCTGAGGGAGACGAGCTGCTGGCATTTGGTAGCACAATCTCCTATTCTGAAGAGAAACATTTCGTTGTAAGCGCGTTGCATCAGCCTTGCCACATTTTCTCAACTGGCTATAAAGAAGGGCAGTCATTTAGCAGACTTACTTGAGGCCCTGCTTCCCAGTGTGGAATCTTTGCTTTCATTCTTTAGGTGGCACATTGCCTCAGGACTGCCCTACCCGAAGTATTCAGGGATTTACAGCCCGATTAGTTGAGATTAGACCATCTGGCTTTTTTATGGATGAAACCAACTGGGCAAAGAGCCGTTCTAAGCTGGGGACCATGGTGTATTTCCCTAGTCTACACAGAAACAGCATTCTGAGGGAGATGAGCTGTTGCCGTTTGGTAGCAAAATCTCCTATTCTGAAGAGAAACATTTCGTTGTAAGCGGGATGCATCAGCCTTGACACATTTCCTCAATTGGCTATAAAGGAGGGAAGTCATTAGGCCTCACCCTTCCAGCCCACTCCAATCTCATAGAGAAAACAACAGGCTTCCGTGTGCTTCCTGTGGTAGGAAATTTGCTTTCATTCCTTAGGTAGCCCTTTGGCTCAGAACAGCCCTCCCAGAAGGATTCAGTGCTTTGCAGCCCGATTAGTTGTGATCAGCCCTTCTGGCTCTTTCATGGGTGAAACCAACTGGGCAAAGAACCATTCTAAGCTGGGAACCATGCTGTCTTTCCCTAGTCTTCACAGAAACAGCATTCTGAGGGAGACGAGCTGTTGGCGTTTGGTAGAACAATCTCCTATTCTGAAGAGAAACATTTCGTTGTAAGCGGGTTTCATCAGTCTTGCCACATTTCCTCAACTGGCTATAAAGGAGGGCAGTCAGTAGGCCTCACCCTTCAAGCCCACTCCAGTTTCATAGAGAAAACTCCAGGCCTTGGTGTGCTTTCCTGTGGCAAGGAAACTGCTTTCATTCCTTAGGTGGCACTTTGGCTCAGAACTGCCCTAACCCAAGGATTCATGGATATGCAGCCCGATTAGTTGAGATCAGCCCTTCTGGTTCTCTCATGGATGAAACCATTTGGGCACGGAGCCCTTCTAAGCTGGGGACCATGGTGTCTTTCCCTATTCTACACAGAAATAGCACTCTGAGGGAAACGAGCTGCTGGCGTTTGGTAGCGAAATCTCCTATTCTGAAGAGAAACATTTCGTTGTAAGCGGGTTTCATCAGTCTTGCCACATTTCCTCAACTGGCTATAAAGGAGGGCAGTCAGTAGGCCTCACCCTTCAAGCCCACTCCAGTTTCATAGAGAAAACTCCAGGCCTTGGTGTGCTTTCCTGTTGCAAGGAAACTGCTTTCCTTCCTTAGGTGGCACTTTGACTCAGAACTGCCCTACCCCAAGGATTCTTGGATATGCAGCCCGATTAGTTGAGATCAGCCCTTCTGGTTCTCTCATGGATGAAAAAATCTGGGCAAGGAGCCGTTCTGAGCTCGGGACCAAGGTGTCTTTCCCTAGTCTACAGAGAAACAGCATTCTGAGGGAGACGAGCTGCTGGCGTTTGGTAGCACAATCTCCTATTCTGAAGAGAAACATTTCGTTGTAAGCGGGTTGCATCAGCCTTGCCACATTTTCTCAACTGGCTATAAAGGAGGGAAGGCATTTGGCAGTCTTACTTGAGACCCTGCTTCCCAGGCTGTAAATTTACTTTCATTCCTTAGGTGGCACATTGGCTCAGGAGTGCCTACACCAAGAATTCAGGGATGTGCAGCCCGATTAGTTGAAATCAGCCGTTCTGGTTCTCTCGTGGATGAAATCATATGGGCAAAGAGCCGTTCTAAGCTGGGGACCATGGTGTCTTTCCCTAGTCTACACTGAAACAGAACTCTGAGGGAGACGAGCTGCTGGCATTTGGTAGCACAATCTCCTATTCTGAAGAGAAACATTTCGTTGTAAGCGAGTTGCATCAGCCTTGCCACATTTTCTCAACTGGCTATAAAGGAGGGAAGGCATTTGGCAGACTTACTTGAGACCCTGCTTCCCAGGCTGTAAATTTGCTTTCATTCCTTAGGTGGCACATTGGCTCAGGAGTGCCTACACCAAGAATTCAGGGATGTGAAGCCCGATTAGTTGAAATCAGCCCTTCTGGTTCTCTCGTGGATGAAATCATATGGGCAAAGAGCCGTTCTAAGCTGGGGACCATGGAGTCTTTCCCTAGTCTACACTGAAACAGAACTCTGAGGGAGACGAGCTGCTGGCATTTGGTAGCACAATCTCCTATTCTGAAGAGAAACATTTCGTTGTAAGCGGGATGCATCAGCCTTGACACATTTCCTCAATTGGCTATAAAGGAGGGAAGTCATTAGGCCTCACCCTTCCAGCCCACTCCAATCTCATAGAGAAAACAACAGGCTTCCGTGTGCTTCCTGTGGTAGGAAATTTGCTTTCATTCCTTAGGTAGCCCTTTGGCTCAGAACAGCCCTCCCAGAAGGATTCAGTGCTTTGCAGCCCGATTAGTTGTGATCAGCCCTTCTGGCTCTTTCATGGGTGAAACCAACTGGGCAAAGAACCATTCTAAGCTGGGAACCATGCTGTCTTTCCCTAGTCTTCACAGAAACAGCATTCTGAGGGAGACGAGCTGTTGGCGTTTGGTAGCACAATCTCCTATTCTGAAGAGAAACATTTCGTTGTAAGCGGGTTTCATCAGTCTTGCCACCTTTCCTCAACTGGCTATAAAGGAGGGCAGTCAGTAGGCCTCACCCTTCAAGCCCACTCCAGTTTCATAGAGAAAACTCCAGGCCTTGGTGTGCTTTCCTGTTGCAAGGAAACTGCTTTCATTCCTTAGGTGGCACTTTGGCTCAGAACTGCCCTAACCCAAGGATTCATGGATATGCAGCCCGATTAGTTGAGATCAGCCCTTCTGGTTCTCTCATGGATGAAACCATTTGGGCACGGAGCCCTTCTAAGCTGGGGACCATGGTGTCTTTCCCTATTCTACACAGAAATAGCACTCTGAGGGAAACGAGCTGCTGGCGTTTGGTAGCGAAATCTCCTATTCTGAAGAGAAACATTTCGTTGTAAGCGGGTTGCATCAGCCTTGTCCCATTTTCTCAACTGGATATAAAGAGGGCAGTCAGTAGGCATCAACCTTCAAGCCCACTTCAGTTTCATAGAGAAAACTCCAGGCCTTGGTGTGCTTTCCTGTTGCAAGGAAACTGCTTTCCTTCCTTAGGTGGCACTTTGACTCAGAACTGCCCTACCCCAAGGATTCTTGGATATGCAGCCCGATTAGTTGAGATCAGCCCTTCTGGTTCTCTCATGGATGAAAAAATCTGGGCAAGGAGCCGTTCTGAGCTCGGGACCAAGGTGTCTTTCCCTAGTCTACAGAGAAACAGCATTCTGAGGGAGACGAGCTGCTGGCGTTTGGTAGCACAATCTCCTATTCTGAAGAGAAACATTTCGTTGTAAGCGGGTTGCATCAGCCTTGCCACATTTTCTCAACTGGCTATAAAGGAGGGAAGGCATTTGGCAGTCTTACTTGAGACCCTGCTTCCCAGGCTGTAAATTTGCTTTCATTCCTTAGGTGGCACATTGGCTCAGGAGTGCCTACACCAAGAATTCAGGGATGTGCAGCCCGATTAGTTGAAATCAGCCCTTCTGGTTCTCTCGTGGATGAAATCATATGGGCAAAGAGCCGTTCTAAGCTGGGGACCATGGTGTCTTTCCCTAGTCTACACTGAAACAGAACTCTGAGGGAGACGAGCTGCTGGCATTTGGTAGCACAATCTCCTATTCTGAAGAGAAACATTTCGTTGTAAGCGAGTTGCATCAGCCTTGCCACATTTTCTCAACTGGCTATAAAGGAGGGAAGGCATTTGGCAGACTTACTTGAGACCCTGCTTCCCAGGCTGTAAATTTGCTTTCATTCCTTAGGTGGCACATTGGCTCAGGAGTGCCTACACCAAGAATTCAGGGATGTGAAGCCCGATTAGTTGAAATCAGCCCTTCTGGTTCTCTCGTGGATGAAATCATATGGGCAAAGAGCCGTTCTAAGCTGGGGACCATGGAGTCTTTCCCTAGTCTACACTGAAACAGAACTCTGAGGGAGACGAGCTGCTGGCATTTGGTAGCACAATCTCCTATTCTGAAGAGAAACATTTCGTTGTAAGCGGGATGCATCAGCCTTGACACATTTCCTCATTTGGCTATAAAGGAGGGAAGTCATTAGGCCTCACCCTTCCAGCCCACTCCAATCTCATAGAGAAAACAACAGGCTTCCGTGTGCTTCCTGTGGTAGGAAATTTGCTTTCATTCCTTAGGTAGCCCTTTGGCTCAGAACAGCCCTCCCAGAAGGATTCAGTGCTTTGCAGCCCGATTAGTTGTGATCAGCCCTTCTGGCTCTTTCATGGGTGAAACCAACTGGGCAAAGAACCATTCTAAGCTGGGAACCATGCTGTCTTTCCCTAGTCTTCACAGAAACAGCATTCTGAGGGAGACGAGCTGTTGGCGTTTGGTAGCACAATCTCCTATTCTGAAGAGAAACATTTCGTTGTAAGCGGGTTTCATCAGTCTTGCCACATTTCCTCAACTGGCTATAAAGGAGGGCAGTCAGTAGGCCTCACCCTTCAAGCCCACTCCAGTTTCATAGAGAAAACTCCAGGCCTTGGTGTGCTTTCCTGTTGCAAGGAAACTGCTTTCATTCCTTAGGTGGCACTTTGGCTCAGAACTGCCCTAACCCAAGGATTCATGGATATGCAGCCCGATTAGTTGAGATCAGCCCTTCTGGTTCTCTCATGGATGAAACCATTTGGGCACGGAGCCCTTCTAAGCTGGGGACCATGGTGTCTTTCCCTAGGCTACACAGAAATAGCACTCTGAGGGAAACGAGCTGCTGGCGTTTGGTAGCGAAATCTCTTATTCTGAAGAGAAACATTTCGTTGTAAGCGGGTTGCATCAGCCTTGTTCCATTTTCTCAACTGGATATAAAGAGGGCAGTCAGTAGGCATCAACCTTCAAGCCCACTTCAGTTTCATAGAGAAAACTCCAGGCCTTGGTGTGCTTTCCTGTTGCAAGGAAACTGCTTTCCTTCCTTAGGTGGCACTTTGACTCAGAACTGCCCTACCCCAAGGATTCTTGGATATGCAGCCCGATTAGTTGAGATCAGCCCTTCTGGTTCTCTCATGGATGAAAAAATCTGGGCAAGGAGCCGTTCTGAGCTCGGGACCAAGGTGTCTTTCCCTAGTCTACAGAGAAACAGCATTCTGAGGGAGACGAGCTGCTGGCGTTTGGTAGCACAATCTCCTATTCTGAAGAGAAACATTTCGTTGTAAGCGGGTTGCATCAGCCTTGCCACATTTTCTCAACTGGCTATAAAGGAGGGAAGGCATTTGGCAGACTTACTTGAGACCCTGCTTCCCAGGCTGTAAATTTGCTTTCATTCCTTAGGTGGCACATTGGCTCAGGAGTGCCTACACCAAGAATTCAGGGATGTGAAGCCCGATTAGTTGAAATCAGCCCTTCTGGTTCTCTCGTGGATGAAATCATATGGGCAAAGAGCCGTTCTAAGCTGGGGACCATGGAGTCTTTCCCTAGTCTACACTGAAACAGAACTCTGAGGGAGACGAGCTGCTGGCATTTGGTAGCACAATCTCCTATTCTGAAGAGAAACATTTCGTTGTAAGCGGGATGCATCAGCCTTGACACATTTCCTCAATTGGCTATAAAGGAGGGAAGTCATTAGGCCTCACCCTTCCAGCCCACTCCAATCTCATAGAGAAAACAACAGGCTTCCGTGTGCTTCCTGTGGTAGGAAATTTGCTTTCATTCCTTAGGTAGCCCTTTGGCTCAGAACAGCCCTCCCAGAAGGATTCAGTGCTTTGCAGCCCGATTAGTTGTGATCAGCCCTTCTGGCTCTTTCATGGGTGAAACCAACTGGGCAAAGAACCATTCTAAGCTGGGAACCATGCTGTCTTTCCCTAGTCTTCACAGAAACAGCATTCTGAGGGAGACGACCTGTTGGCGTTTGGTAGCACAATCTCCTATTCTGAAGAGAAACATTTCGTTGTAAGCGGGTTTCATCAGTCTTGCCACATTTCCTCAACTGGCTATAAAGGAGGGCAGTCAGTAGGCCTCACCCTTCAAGCCCACTCCAGTTTCATAGAGAAAACTCCAGGCCTTGGTGTGCTTTCCTGTTGCAAGGAAACTGCTTTCATTCCTTAGGTGGCACTTTGGCTCAGAACTGCCCTAACCCAAGGATTCATGGATATGCAGCCCGATTAGTTGAGATCAGCCCTTCTGGTTCTCTCATGGATGAAACCATTTGGGCACGGAGCCCTTCTAAGCTGGGGACCATGGTGTCTTTCCCTAGGCTACACAGAAATAGCACTCTGAGGGAAACGAGCTGCTGGCGTTTGGTAGCGAAATCTCCTATTCTGAAGAGAAACATTTCGTTGTAAGCGGGTTGCATCAGCCTTGTCCCATTTTCTCAACTGGATATAAAGAGGGCAGTCAGTAGGCATCAACCTTCAAGCCCACTTCAGTTTCATAGAGAAAACTCCAGGCCTTGGTGTGCTTTCCTGTTGCAAGGAAACTGCTTTCCTTCCTTAGGTGGCACTTTGACTCAGAACTGCCCTACCCCAAGGATTCTTGGATATGCAGCCCGATTAGTTGAGATCAGCCCTTCTGGTTCTCTCATGGATGAAAAAATCTGGGCAAGGAGCCGTTCTGAGCTCGGGACCAAGGTGTCTTTCCCTAGTCTACAGAGAAACAGCATTCTGAGGGAGACGAGCTGCTGGCGTTTGGTAGCACAATCTCCTATTCTGAAGAGAAACATTTCGTTGTAAGCGGGTTGCATCAGCCTTGCCACATTTTCTCAACTGGCTATAAAGGAGGGAAGGCATTTGGCAGACTTACTTGAGACCCTGCTTCCCAGGCTGTAAATTTGCTTTCATTCCTTAGGTGGCACATTGGCTCAGGAGTGCCTACACCAAGAATTCAGGGATGTGCAGCCCGATTAGTTGAAATCAGCCCTTCTGGTTCTCTCGTGGATGAAATCATATGGGCAAAGAGCCGTTCTAAGCTGGGGACCATGGTGTCTTTCCCTAGTCTACATTGAAACAGAACTCTGAGGGAGAAGAGCTGCTGGCATTTGGTAGCACAATCTCCTATTCTGAAGAGAAACATTTCGTTGTAAGCGAGTTGCATCAGCCTTGCCACATTTTCTCAACTGGCTATAAAGGAGGGAAGGCATTTGGCAGACTTACTTGAGACCCTGCTTCCCAGGCTGTAAATTTGCTTTCATTCCTTAGGTGGCACATTGGCTCAGGAGTGCCTACACCAAGAATTCAGGGATGTGAAGCCCGATTAGTTGAAATCAGCCCTTCTGGTTCTCTCGTGGATGAAATCATATGGGCAAAGAGCCGTTCTAAGCTGGGGACCATGGAGTCTTTCCCTAGTCTACACTGAAACAGAACTCTGAGGGAGACGAGCTGCTGGCATTTGGTAGCACAATCTCCTATTCTGAAGAGAAACATTTCGTTGTAAGCGGGATGCATCAGCCTTGACACATTTCCTCAATTGGCTATAAAGGAGGGAAGTCATTAGGCCTCACCCTTCCAGCCCACTCCAATCTCATAGAGAAAACAACAGGCTTCCGTGTGCTTCCTGTGGTAGGAAATTTGCTTTCATTCCTTAGGTAGCCCTTTGGCTCAGAACAGCCCTCCCAGAAGGATTCAGTGCTTTGCAGCCCGATTAGTTGTGATCAGCCCTTCTGGCTCTTTCATGGGTGAAACCAACTGGGCAAAGAACCATTCTAAGCTGGGAACCATGCTGTCTTTCCCTAGTCTACACAGAAACAGCAGTCTGAGTGAGACGAGCTGCTGGCATTTGGTAGCACAATCTCCTATTCTGCAGAGAAACGTTTCGTTGTAAGCGGGTTGCATCAGCCTTGTCACATTTCCTCAACTGGCTATAAAGGAGGGCAGTCAGTAGGCCTCACCCTTCAAGCCCACTCCAGTTTCATAGAGAAAACTCCAGGCCTTGGTGTGCTTTCCTGTTGCAAGGAAACTGCTTTCATTCCTTAGGTGGCACTTTGGCTCAGAACTGCCCTACCCCAAGGATTCATGGATATGCAGCCCGATTAGTTGAGATCAGCCCTTCTGGTTCTCTCATGGATGAAACCATTTGGGCACGGAGCCCTTCTAAGCTGGGGACCATGGTGTCTTTCCCTAGTCTACACAGAAATAGCACTCTGAGGGAAACGAGCTGCTGGCGTTTGGTAGCGAAATCTCCTATTCTGAAGAGAAACATTTCGTTGTAAGCGGGTTGCATCAGCCTTGTCCCATTTTCTCAACTGGATATAAAGAGGGCAGTCAGTAGGCATCAACCTTCAAGCCCACTTCAGTTTCATAGAGAAAACTCCAGGCCTTGGTGTGCTTTCCTGTTGCAAGGAAACTGCTTTCCTTCCTTAGGTGGCACTTTGACTCAGAACTGCCCTACCCCAAGGATTCTTGGATATGCAGCCCGATTAGTTGAGATCAGCCCTTCTGGTTCTCTCATGGATGAAAAAATCTGGGCAAGGAGCCGTTCTGAGCTGGGGACCAAGGTGTCTTTCCCTAGTCTACAGAGAAACAGCATTCTGAGGGAGACGAGCTGCTGGCGTTTGGTAGCACAATCTCCTATTCTGAAGAGAAACATTTCGTTGTAAGCGGGTTGCATCAGCCTTGCCACATTTTCTCAACTGGCTATAAAGGAGGGAAGGCATTTGGCAGACTTACTTGAGACCCTGCTTCCCAGGCTGTAAATTTGCTTTCATTCCTTAGGTGGCACATTGGCTCAGGAGTGCCTACACCAAGAATTCAGGGATGTGCAGCCCGATTAGTTGAAATCAGCCCTTCTGGTTCTCTCGTGGATGAAATCATATGGGCAAAGAGCCGTTCTAAGCTGGGGACCATGGTGTCTTTCCCTAGTCTACACTGAAACAGAACTCTGAGGGAGACGAGCTGCTGGCATTTGGTAGCACAATCTCCTATTCTGAAGAGAAACATTTCGTTGTAAGCGAGTTGCATCAGCCTTGCCACATTTTCTCAACTGGCTATAAAGGAGGGAAGGCATTTGACAGACTTACTTGAGACCCTGCTTCCCAGGCTGTAAATTTGCTTTCATTCCTTAGGTGGCACATTGGCTCAGGAGTGCCTACACCAAGAATTCAGGGATGTGAAGCCCGATTAGTTGAAATCAGCCCTTCTGGTTCTCTCGTGAATGAAATCATATGGGCAAAGAGCCGTTCTAAGCTGGGGACCATGGAGTCTTTCCCTAGTCTACACTGAAACAGAACTCTGAGGGAGACGAGCTGCTGGCATTTGGTAGCACAATCTCCTATTCTGAAGAGAAACATTTCGTTGTAAGCGCGTTGCATCAGCCTTGCCACATTTTCTCAACTGGCTATAAAGAAGGGCAGTCATTTAGCAGACTTACTTGAGACCCTGCTTCCCAGTGTGGAATCTTTGCTTTCATTCTTTAGGTGGCACATTGCCTCAGGACTGCCCTACCCGAAGTATTCAGGGATTTACAGCCCGATTAGTTGAGATTAGACCATCTGGCTTTTTTATGGATGAAACCAACTGGGCAAAGAGCCGTTCTAAGCTGGGGACCATGTTGTATTTCCCTAGTCTACACAGAAACAGCATTCTGAGGGAGACGAGCTGTTGCCGTTTGGTAGCAAAATCTCCTATTCTGAAGAGAAACATTTCGTTGTAAGCGGGATGCATCAGCCTTGACACATTTCCTCAATTGGCTATAAAGGAGGGAAGTCATTAGGCCTCACCCTTCCAGCCCACTCCAATCTCATAGAGAAAACAACAGGCTTCCGTGTGCTTCCTGTGGTAGGAAATTTGCTTTCATTCCTTAGGTAGCCCTTTGGCTCAGAACAGCCCTCCCAGAAGGATTCAGTGCTTTGCAGCCCGATTAGTTGTGATCAGCCCTTCTGGCTCTTTCATGGGTGAAACCAACTGGGCAAAGAACCATTCTAAGCTGGGAACCATGCTGTCTTTCCCTAGTCTTCACAGAAACAGCATTCTGAGGGAGACGAGCTGTTGGCGTTTGGTAGCACAATCTCCTATTCTGAAGAGAAACATTTCGTTGTAAGCGGGTTTCATCAGTCTTGCCACATTTCCTCAACTGGCTATAAAGGAGGGCAGTCAGTAGGCCTCACCCTTCAAGCCCACTCCAGTTTCATAGAGAAAACTCCAGGCCTTGGTGTGCTTTCCTGTTGCAAGGAAACTGCTTTCATTCCTTAGGTGGCACTTTGGCTCAGAACTGCCCTAACCCAAGGATTCATGGATATGCAGCCCGATTAGTTGAGATCAGCCCTTCTGGTTCTCTCATGGATGAAACCATTTGGGCACGGAGCCCTTCTAAGCTGGGGACCATGGTGTCTTTCCCTAGTCTACACAGAAATAGCACTCTGAGGGAAACGAGCTGCTGGCGTTTGGTAGCGAAATCTCCTATTCTGAAGAGAAACATTTCGTTGTAAGCGGGTTGCATCAGCCTTGTCCCATTTTCTCAACTGGATATAAAGAGGGCAGTCAGTAGGCATCAACCTTCAAGCCCACTTCAGTTTCATAGAGAAAACTCCAGGCCTTGGTGTGCTTTCCTGTTGCAAGGAAACTGCTTTCCTTCCTTAGGTGGCACTTTGACTCAGAACTGCCCTACCCCAAGGATTCTTGGGTATGCAGCCCGATTAGTTGAGATCAGCCCTTCTGGTTCTCTCATGGATGAAAAAATCTGGGCAAGGAGCCGTTCTGAGCTGGGGACCAAGGTGTCTTTCCCTAGTCTACAGAGAAACAGCATTCTGAGGGAGACGAGCTGCTGGCGTTTGGTAGCACAATCTCCTATTCTGAAGAGAAACATTTCGTTGTAAGCGGGTTGCATCAGCCTTGCCACATTTTCTCAACTGGCTATAAAGGAGGGAAGGCATTTGGCAGACTTACTTGAGACCCTGCTTCCCAGGCTGTAAATTTGCTTTCATTCCTTAGGTGGCACATTGGCTCAGGAGTGCCTACACCAAGAATTCAGGGATGTGCAGCCCGATTAGTTGAAATCAGCCCTTCTGGTTCTCTCGTGGATGAAATCATATGGGCAAAGAGCCGTTCTAAGCTGGGGACCATGGAGTCTTTCCCTAGTCTACACTGAAACAGAACTCTGAGGGAGACGAGCTGCTGGCATTTGGTAGCACAATCTCCTATTCTGAAGAGAAACATTTCGTTGTAAGCGGGATGCATCAGCCTTGACACATTTCCTCAATTGGCTATAAAGGAGGGAAGTCATTAGGCCTCACCCTTCCAGCCCACTCCAATCTCATAGAGAAAACAACAGGCTTCCGTGTGCTTCCTGTGGTAGGAAATTTGCTTTCATTCCTTAGGTAGCCCTTTGGCTCAGAACAGCCCTCCCAGAAGGATTCAGTGATTTGCAGCCCGATTAGTTGTGATCAGCCCTTCTGGCTCTTTCATGGATGAAACCAACTGGGCAAAGAACCATTCTAAGCTGGGAACCATGCTGTCTTTCCCTAGTCTACACAGAAACAGCAGTCTGAGTGAGACGAGCTGCTGGCATTTGGTAGCACAATCTCCTATTCTGCAGAGAAACGTTTCGTTGTAAGCGGGTTGCATCAGCCTTGTCACATTTCCTCAACTGGCTATAATGGAGGGCAGTCAGTAGGCCTCACCCTTCAAGCCCACTCCAATTTCATAGAGAAAACAACAGGCCTCGGTGTGCTTTCCTGTGGCAGGAAATTTGCTTTCATTCCTTAGGTGGCACTTTGGCTCAGAACAGACCTCCCAGAAGGATTCAGGGATGTGCAGCACAATTAGTTGTGATCAGCACTTCTGGCTCTTTCATGGATGAAACCAACTGGGCAAAGAGCCATTCTAAGCTGGAGACCATGGTGTCTTTCCCTAGTCTTCACAGAAACAGCATTCTGAGGGAGACGAGCTGTTGGCGTTTGGTAGCACAATCTCCTATTCTGAAGAGAAACATTTCGTTGTAAGCGGGATGCATCAGCCTTGACACATTTCCTCAATTGGCTATAAAGGAGGGAAGTCATTAGGCCTCACCCTTCCAGCCCACTCCAATCTCATAGAGAAAACAACAGGCTTCCGTGTGCTTCCTGTGGTAGGAAATTTGCTTTCATTCCTTAGGTAGCCCTTTGGCTCAGAACAGCCCTCCCAGAAGGATTCAGTGCTTTGCAGCCCGATTAGTTGTGATCAGCCCTTCTGGCTCTTTCATGGGTGAAACCAACTGGGCAAAGAACCATTCTAAGCTGGGAACCATGCTGTCTTTCCCTAGTCTTCACAGAAACAGCATTCTGAGGGAGACGAGCTGTTGGCGTTTGGTAGCACAATCTCCTATTCTGAAGAGAAACATTTCGTTGTAAGCGGGTTTCATCAGTCTTGCCACCTTTCCTCAACTGGCTATAAAGGAGGGCAGTCAGTAGGCCTCACCCTTCAAGCCCACTCCAGTTTCATAGAGAAAACTCCAGGCCTTGGTGTGCTTTCCTGTTGCAAGGAAACTGCTTTCATTCCTTAGGTGGCACTTTGGCTCAGAACTGCCCTAACCCAAGGATTCATGGATATGCAGCCCGATTAGTTGAGATCAGCCCTTCTGGTTCTCTCATGGATGAAACCATTTGGGCACGGAGCCCTTCTAAGCTGGGGACCATGGTGTCTTTCCCTATTCTACACAGAAATAGCACTCTGAGGGAAACGAGCTGCTGGCGTTTGGTAGCGAAATCTCCTATTCTGAAGAGAAACATTTCGTTGTAAGCGGGTTGCATCAGCCTTGTCCCATTTTCTCAACTGGATATAAAGAGGGCAGTCAGTAGGCATCAACCTTCAAGCCCACTTCAGTTTCATAGAGAAAACTCCAGGCCTTGGTGTGCTTTCCTGTTGCAAGGAAACTGCTTTCCTTCCTTAGGTGGCACTTTGACTCAGAACTGCCCTACCCCAAGGATTCTTGGATATGCAGCCCGATTAGTTGAGATCAGCCCTTCTGGTTCTCTCATGGATGAAAAAATCTGGGCAAGGAGCCGTTCTGAGCTCGGGACCAAGGTGTCTTTCCCTAGTCTACAGAGAAACAGCATTCTGAGGGAGACGAGCTGCTGGCGTTTGGTAGCACAATCTCCTATTCTGAAGAGAAACATTTCGTTGTAAGCGGGTTGCATCAGCCTTGCCACATTTTCTCAACTGGCTATAAAGGAGGGAAGGCATTTGGCAGTCTTACTTGAGACCCTGCTTCCCAGGCTGTAAATTTGCTTTCATTCCTTAGGTGGCACATTGGCTCAGGAGTGCCTACACCAAGAATTCAGGGATGTGCAGCCCGATTAGTTGAAATCAGCCCTTCTGGTTCTCTCGTGGATGAAATCATATGGGCAAAGAGCCGTTCTAAGCTGGGGACCATGGTGTCTTTCCCTAGTCTACACTGAAACAGAACTCTGAGGGAGACGAGCTGCTGGCATTTGGTAGCACAATCTCCTATTCTGAAGAGAAACATTTCGTTGTAAGCGAGTTGCATCAGCCTTGCCACATTTTCTCAACTGGCTATAAAGGAGGGAAGGCATTTGGCAGACTTACTTGAGACCCTGCTTCCCAGGCTGTAAATTTGCTTTCATTCCTTAGGTGGCACATTGGCTCAGGAGTGCCTACACCAAGAATTCAGGGATGTGAAGCCCGATTAGTTGAAATCAGCCCTTCTGGTTCTCTCGTGGATGAAATCATATGGGCAAAGAGCCGTTCTAAGCTGGGGACCATGGAGTCTTTCCCTAGTCTACACTGAAACAGAACTCTGAGGGAGACGAGCTGCTGGCATTTGGTAGCACAATCTCCTATTCTGAAGAGAAACATTTCGTTGTAAGCGGGATGCATCAGCCTTGACACATTTCCTCATTTGGCTATAAAGGAGGGAAGTCATTAGGCCTCACCCTTCCAGCCCACTCCAATCTCATAGAGAAAACAACAGGCTTCCGTGTGCTTCCTGTGGTAGGAAATTTGCTTTCATTCCTTAGGTAGCCCTTTGGCTCAGAACAGCCCTCCCAGAAGGATTCAGTGCTTTGCAGCCCGATTAGTTGTGATCAGCCCTTCTGGCTCTTTCATGGGTGAAACCAACTGGGCAAAGAACCATTCTAAGCTGGGAACCATGCTGTCTTTCCCTAGTCTTCACAGAAACAGCATTCTGAGGGAGACGAGCTGTTGGCGTTTGGTAGCACAATCTCCTATTCTGAAGAGAAACATTTCGTTGTAAGCGGGTTTCATCAGTCTTGCCACATTTCCTCAACTGGCTATAAAGGAGGGCAGTCAGTAGGCCTCACCCTTCAAGCCCACTCCAGTTTCATAGAGAAAACTCCAGGCCTTGGTGTGCTTTCCTGTTGCAAGGAAACTGCTTTCATTCCTTAGGTGGCACTTTGGCTCAGAACTGCCCTAACCCAAGGATTCATGGATATGCAGCCCGATTAGTTGAGATCAGCCCTTCTGGTTCTCTCATGGATGAAACCATTTGGGCACGGAGCCCTTCTAAGCTGGGGACCATGGTGTCTTTCCCTAGGCTACACAGAAATAGCACTCTGAGGGAAACGAGCTGCTGGCGTTTGGTAGCGAAATCTCTTATTCTGAAGAGAAACATTTCGTTGTAAGCGGGTTGCATCAGCCTTGTTCCATTTTCTCAACTGGATATAAAGAGGGCAGTCAGTAGGCATCAACCTTCAAGCCCACTTCAGTTTCATAGAGAAAACTCCAGGCCTTGGTGTGCTTTCCTGTTGCAAGGAAACTGCTTTCCTTCCTTAGGTGGCACTTTGACTCAGAACTGCCCTACCCCAAGGATTCTTGGATATGCAGCCCGATTAGTTGAGATCAGCCCTTCTGGTTCTCTCATGGATGAAAAAATCTGGGCAAAGAGCCGTTCTAAGCTGGGGACCATGGAGTCTTTCCCTAGTCTACACTGAAACAGAACTCTGAGGGAGACGAGCTGCTGGCATTTGGTAGCACAATCTCCTATTCTGAAGGGAAACATTTCGTTGTAAGCGGGATGCATCAGCCTTGACACATTTCCTCAATTGGCTATAAAGGAGGGAAGTCATTAGGCCTCACCCTTCCAGCCCACTCCAATCTCATAGAGAAAACAACAGGCTTCCGTGTGCTTCCTGTGGTAGGAAATTTGCTTTCATTCCTTAGGTAGCCCTTTGGCTCAGAACAGCCCTCCCAGAAGGATTCAGTGCTTTGCAGCCCGATTAGTTGTGATCAGCCCTTCTGGCTCTTTCATGGGTGAAACCAACTGGGCAAAGAACCATTCTAAGCTGGGAACCATGCTGTCTTTCCCTAGTCTTCACAGAAACAGCATTCTGAGGGAGACGACCTGTTGGCGTTTGGTAGCACAATCTCCTATTCTGAAGAGAAACATTTCGTTGTAAGCGGGTTTCATCAGTCTTGCCACATTTCCTCAACTGGCTATAAAGGAGGGCAGTCAGTAGGCCTCACCCTTCAAGCCCACTCCAGTTTCATAGAGAAAACTCCAGGCCTTGGTGTGCTTTCCTGTTGCAAGGAAACTGCTTTCATTCCTTAGGTGGCACTTTGGCTCAGAACTGCCCTAACCCAAGGATTCATGGATATGCAGCCCGATTAGTTGAGATCAGCCCTTCTGGTTCTCTCATGGATGAAACCATTTGGGCACGGAGCCCTTCTAAGCTGGGGACCATGGTGTCTTTCCCTAGGCTACACAGAAATAGCACTCTGAGGGAAACGAGCTGCTGGCGTTTGGTAGCGAAATCTCCTATTCTGAAGAGAAACATTTCGTTGTAAGCGGGTTGCATCAGCCTTGTCCCATTTTCTCAACTGGATATAAAGAGGGCAGTCAGTAGGCATCAACCTTCAAGCCCACTTCAGTTTCATAGAGAAAACTCCAGGCCTTGGTGTGCTTTCCTGTTGCAAGGAAACTGCTTTCCTTCCTTAGGTGGCACTTTGACTCAGAACTGCCCTACCCCAAGGATTCTTGGATATGCAGCCCGATTAGTTGAGATCAGCCCTTCTGGTTCTCTCATGGATGAAAAAATCTGGGCAAGGAGCCGTTCTGAGCTCGGGACCAAGGTGTCTTTCCCTAGTCTACAGAGAAACAGCATTCTGAGGGAGACGAGCTGCTGGCGTTTGGTAGCACAATCTCCTATTCTGAAGAGAAACATTTCGTTGTAAGCGGGTTGCATCAGCCTTGCCACATTTTCTCAACTGGCTATAAAGGAGGGAAGGCATTTGGCAGACTTACTTGAGACCCTGCTTCCCAGGCTGTAAATTTGCTTTCATTCCTTAGGTGGCACATTGGCTCAGGAGTGCCTACACCAAGAATTCAGGGATGTGCAGCCCGATTAGTTGAAATCAGCCCTTCTGGTTCTCTCGTGGATGAAATCATATGGGCAAAGAGCCGTTCTAAGCTGGGGACCATGGTGTCTTTCCCTAGTCTACATTGAAACAGAACTCTGAGGGAGAAGAGCTGCTGGCATTTGGTAGCACAATCTCCTATTCTGAAGAGAAACATTTCGTTGTAAGCGAGTTGCATCAGCCTTGCCACATTTTCTCAACTGGCTATAAAGGAGGGAAGGCATTTGGCAGACTTACTTGAGACCCTGCTTCCCAGGCTGTAAATTTGCTTTCATTCCTTAGGTGGCACATTGGCTCAGGAGTGCCTACACCAAGAATTCAGGGATGTGAAGCCCGATTAGTTGAAATCAGCCCTTCTGGTTCTCTCGTGGATGAAATCATATGGGCAAAGAGCCGTTCTAAGCTGGGGACCATGGAGTCTTTCCCTAGTCTACACTGAAACAGAACTCTGAGGGAGACGAGCTGCTGGCATTTGGTAGCACAATCTCCTATTCTGAAGAGAAACATTTCGTTGTAAGCGGGATGCATCAGCCTTGACACATTTCCTCAATTGGCTATAAAGGAGGGAAGTCATTAGGCCTCACCCTTCCAGCCCACTCCAATCTCATAGAGAAAACAACAGGCTTCCGTGTGCTTCCTGTGGTAGGAAATTTGCTTTCATTCCTTAGGTAGCCCTTTGGCTCAGAACAGCCCTCCCAGAAGGATTCAGTGCTTTGCAGCCCGATTAGTTGTGATCAGCCCTTCTGGCTCTTTCATGGGTGAAACCAACTGGGCAAAGAACCATTCTAAGCTGGGAACCATGCTGTCTTTCCCTAGTCTACACAGAAACAGCAGTCTGAGTGAGACGAGCTGCTGGCATTTGGTAGCACAATCTCCTATTCTGCAGAGAAACGTTTCGTTGTAAGCGGGTTGCATCAGCCTTGTCACATTTCCTCAACTGGCTATAAAGGAGGGCAGTCAGTAGGCCTCACCCTTCAAGCCCACTCCAGTTTCATAGAGAAAACTCCAGGCCTTGGTGTGCTTTCCTGTTGCAAGGAAACTGCTTTCATTCCTTAGGTGGCACTTTGGCTCAGAACTGCCCTACCCCAAGGATTCATGGATATGCAGCCCGATTAGTTGAGATCAGCCCTTCTGGTTCTCTCATGGATGAAACCATTTGGGCACGGAGCCCTTCTAAGCTGGGGACCATGGTGTCTTTCCCTAGTCTACACAGAAATAGCACTCTGAGGGAAACGAGCTGCTGGCGTTTGGTAGCGAAATCTCCTATTCTGAAGAGAAACATTTCGTTGTAAGCGGGTTGCATCAGCCTTGTCCCATTTTCTCAACTGGATATAAAGAGGGCAGTCAGTAGGCATCAACCTTCAAGCCCACTTCAGTTTCATAGAGAAAACTCCAGGCCTTGGTGTGCTTTCCTGTTGCAAGGAAACTGCTTTCCTTCCTTAGGTGGCACTTTGACTCAGAACTGCCCTACCCCAAGGATTCTTGGATATGCAGCCCGATTAGTTGAGATCAGCCCTTCTGGTTCTCTCATGGATGAAAAAATCTGGGCAAGGAGCCGTTCTGAGCTGGGGACCAAGGTGTCTTTCCCTAGTCTACAGAGAAACAGCATTCTGAGGGAGACGAGCTGCTGGCGTTTGGTAGCACAATCTCCTATTCTGAAGAGAAACATTTCGTTGTAAGCGGGTTGCATCAGCCTTGCCACATTTTCTCAACTGGCTATAAAGGAGGGAAGGCATTTGGCAGACTTACTTGAGACCCTGCTTCCCAGGCTGTAAATTTGCTTTCATTCCTTAGGTGGCACATTGGCTCAGGAGTGCCTACACCAAGAATTCAGGGATGTGCAGCCCGATTAGTTGAAATCAGCCCTTCTGGTTCTCTCGTGGATGAAATCATATGGGCAAAGAGCCGTTCTAAGCTGGGGACCATGGTGTCTTTCCCTAGTCTACACTGAAACAGAACTCTGAGGGAGACGAGCTGCTGGCATTTGGTAGCACAATCTCCTATTCTGAAGAGAAACATTTCGTTGTAAGCGAGTTGCATCAGCCTTGCCACATTTTCTCAACTGGCTATAAAGGAGGGAAGGCATTTGACAGACTTACTTGAGACCCTGCTTCCCAGGCTGTAAATTTGCTTTCATTCCTTAGGTGGCACATTGGCTCAGGAGTGCCTACACCAAGAATTCAGGGATGTGAAGCCCGATTAGTTGAAATCAGCCCTTCTGGTTCTCTCGTGAATGAAATCATATGGGCAAAGAGCCGTTCTAAGCTGGGGACCATGGAGTCTTTCCCTAGTCTACACTGAAACAGAACTCTGAGGGAGACGAGCTGCTGGCATTTGGTAGCACAATCTCCTATTCTGAAGAGAAACATTTCGTTGTAAGCGCGTTGCATCAGCCTTGCCACATTTTCTCAACTGGCTATAAAGAAGGGCAGTCATTTAGCAGACTTACTTGAGACCCTGCTTCCCAGTGTGGAATCTTTGCTTTCATTCTTTAGGTGGCACATTGCCTCAGGACTGCCCTACCCGAAGTATTCAGGGATTTACAGCCCGATTAGTTGAGATTAGACCATCTGGCTTTTTTATGGATGAAACCAACTGGGCAAAGAGCCGTTCTAAGCTGGGGACCATGTTGTATTTCCCTAGTCTACACAGAAACAGCATTCTGAGGGAGACGAGCTGTTGCCGTTTGGTAGCAAAATCTCCTATTCTGAAGAGAAACATTTCGTTGTAAGCGGGATGCATCAGCCTTGACACATTTCCTCAATTGGCTATAAAGGAGGGAAGTCATTAGGCCTCACCCTTCCAGCCCACTCCAATCTCATAGAGAAAACAACAGGCTTCCGTGTGCTTCCTGTGGTAGGAAATTTGCTTTCATTCCTTAGGTAGCCCTTTGGCTCAGAACAGCCCTCCCAGAAGGATTCAGTGCTTTGCAGCCCGATTAGTTGTGATCAGCCCTTCTGGCTCTTTCATGGGTGAAACCAACTGGGCAAAGAACCATTCTAAGCTGGGAACCATGCTGTCTTTCCCTAGTCTTCACAGAAACAGCATTCTGAGGGAGACGAGCTGTTGGCGTTTGGTAGCACAATCTCCTATTCTGAAGAGAAACATTTCGTTGTAAGCGGGTTTCATCAGTCTTGCCACATTTCCTCAACTGGCTATAAAGGAGGGCAGTCAGTAGGCCTCACCCTTCAAGCCCACTCCAGTTTCATAGAGAAAACTCCAGGCCTTGGTGTGCTTTCCTGTTGCAAGGAAACTGCTTTCATTCCTTAGGTGGCACTTTGGCTCAGAACTGCCCTAACCCAAGGATTCATGGATATGCAGCCCGATTAGTTGAGATCAGCCCTTCTGGTTCTCTCATGGATGAAACCATTTGGGCACGGAGCCCTTCTAAGCTGGGGACCATGATGTCTTTCCCTAGTCTACACAGAAATAGCACTCTGAGGGAAACGAGCTGCTGGCGTTTGGTAGCGAAATCTCCTATTCTGAAGAGAAACATTTCGTTGTAAGCGGGTTGCATCAGCCTTGTCCCATTTTCTCAACTGGATATAAAGAGGGCAGTCAGTAGGCATCAACCTTCAAGCCCACTTCAGTTTCATAGAGAAAACTCCAGGCCTTGGTGTGCTTTCCTGTTGCAAGGAAACTGCTTTCCTTCCTTAGGTGGCACTTTGACTCAGAACTGCCCTACCCCAAGGATTCTTGGGTATGCAGCCCGATTAGTTGAGATCAGCCCTTCTGGTTCTCTCATGGATGAAAAAATCTGGGCAAGGAGCCGTTCTGAGCTGGGGACCAAGGTGTCTTTCCCTAGTCTACAGAGAAACAGCATTCTGAGGGAGACGAGCTGCTGGCGTTTGGTAGCACAATCTCCTATTCTGAAGAGAAACATTTCGTTGTAAGCGGGTTGCATCAGCCTTGCCACATTTTCTCAACTGGCTATAAAGGAGGGAAGGCATTTGGCAGACTTACTTGAGACCCTGCTTCCCAGGCTGTAAATTTGCTTTCATTCCTTAGGTGGCACATTGGCTCAGGAGTGCCTACACCAAGAATTCAGGGATGTGCAGCCCGATTAGTTGAAATCAGCCCTTCTGGTTCTCTCGTGGATGAAATCATATGGGCAAAGAGCCGTTCTAAGCTGGGGACCATGGAGTCTTTCCCTAGTCTACACTGAAACAGAACTCTGAGGGAGACGAGCTGCTGGCATTTGGTAGCACAATCTCCTATTCTGAAGAGAAACATTTCGTTGTAAGCGGGATGCATCAGCCTTGACACATTTCCTCAATTGGCTATAAAGGAGGGAAGTCATTAGGCCTCACCCTTCCAGCCCACTCCAATCTCATAGAGAAAACAACAGGCTTCCGTGTGCTTCCTGTGGTAGGAAATTTGCTTTCATTCCTTAGGTAGCCCTTTGGCTCAGAACAGCCCTCCCAGAAGGATTCAGTGATTTGCAGCCCGATTAGTTGTGATCAGCCCTTCTGGCTCTTTCATGGATGAAACCAACTGGGCAAAGAACCATTCTAAGCTGGGAACCATGCTGTCTTTCCCTAGTCTACACAGAAACAGCAGTCTGAGTGAGACGAGCTGCTGGCATTTGGTAGCACAATCTCCTATTCTGCAGAGAAACGTTTCGTTGTAAGCGGGTTGCATCAGCCTTGTCACATTTCCTCAACTGGCTATAATGGAGGGCAGTCAGTAGGCCTCACCCTTCAAGCCCACTCCAATTTCATAGAGAAAACAACAGGCCTCGGTGTGCTTTCCTGTGGCAGGAAATTTGCTTTCATTCCTTAGGTGGCCCTTTGGCTCAGAACAGACCTCCCAGAAGGATTCAGGGATGTGCAGCACAATTAGTTGTGATCAGCACTTCTGGCTCTTTCATGGATGAAACCAACTGGGCAAAGAGCCATTCTAAGCTGGAGACCATGGTGTCTTTCCCTAGTCTTCACAGAAACAGCATTCTGAGGGAGACGAGCTGTTGGCGTTTGGTAGCACAATCTCCTATTCTGAAGAGAAACATTTCGTTGTAAGCGGGATGCATCAGCCTTGACACATTTCCTCAATTGGCTATAAAGGAGGGAAGTCATTAGGCCTCACCCTTCCAGCCCACTCCAATCTCATAGAGAAAACAACAGGCTTCCGTGTGCTTCCTGTGGTAGGAAATTTGCTTTCATTCCTTAGGTAGCCCTTTGGCTCAGAACAGCCCTCCCAGAAGGATTCAGTGCTTTGCAGCCCGATTAGTTGTGATCAGCCCTTCTGGCTCTTTCATGGGTGAAACCAACTGGGCAAAGAACCATTCTAAGCTGGGAACCATGCTGTCTTTCCCTAGTCTTCACAGAAACAGCATTCTGAGGGAGACGAGCTGTTGGCGTTTGGTAGCACAATCTCCTATTCTGAAGAGAAACATTTCGTTGTAAGCGGGTTTCATCAATCTTGCCACATTTCCTCAACTGGCTATAAAGGAGGGCAGTCAGTAGGCCTCACCCTTCAAGCCCACTCCAGTTTCATAGAGAAAACTCCAGGCCTTGGTGTGCTTTCCTGTTGCAAGGAAACTGCTTTCATTCCTTAGGTGGCACTTTGGCTCAGAACTGCCCTAACCCAAGGATTCATGGATATGCAGCCCGATTAGTTGAGATCAGCCCTTCTGGTTCTCTCATGGATGAAACCATTTGGGCACGGAGCCCTTCTAAGCTGGGGACCATGGTGTCTTTCCCTAGTCTACACAGAAATAGCACTCTGAGGGAAACGAGCTGCTGGCGTTTGGTAGCGAAATCTCCTATTCTGAAGAGAAACATTTCGTTGTAAGCGGGTTGCATCAGCCTTGTCCCATTTTCTCAACTGGATATAAAGAGGGCAGTCAGTAGGCATCAACCTTCAAGCCCACTTCAGTTTCATAGAGAAAACTCCAGGCCTTGGTGTGCTTTCCTGTTGCAAGGAAACTGCTTTCCTTCCTTAGGTGGCACTTTGACTCAGAACTGCCCTACCCCAAGGATTCTTGGATATGCAGCCCGATTAGTTGAGATCAGCCCTTCTGGTTCTCTCATGGATGAAAAAATCTGGGCAAGGAGCCGTTCTGAGCTCGGGACCAAGGTGTCTTTCCCTAGTCTACAGAGAAACAGCATTCTGAGGGAGACGAGCTGCTGGCGTTTGGTAGCACAATCTCCTATTCTGAAGAGAAACATTTCGTTGTAAGCGGGTTGCATCAGCCTTGCCACATTTTCTCAACTGGCTATAAAGGAGGGAAGGCATTTGGCAGTCTTACTTGAGACCCTGCTTCCCAGGCTGTAAATTTGCTTTCATTCCTTAGGTGGCACATTGGCTCAGGAGTGCCTACACCAAGAATTCAGGGATGTGCAGCCCGATTAGTTGAAATCAGCCCTTCTGGTTCTCTCGTGGATGAAATCATATGGGCAAAGAGCCGTTCTAAGCTGGGGACCATGGTGTCTTTCCCTAGTCTACACTGAAACAGAACTCTGAGGGAGACGAGCTGCTGGCATTTGGTAGCACAATCTCCTATTCTGAAGAGAAACATTTCGTTGTAAGCGAGTTGCATCAGCCTTGCCACATTTTCTCAACTGGCTATAAAGGAGGGAAGGCATTTGGCAGACTTACTTGAGACCCTGCTTCCCAGGCTGTAAATTTGCTTTCATTCCTTAGGTGGCACATTGGCTCAGGAGTGCCTACACCAAGAATTCAGGGATGTGAAGCCCGATTAGTTGAAATCAGCCCTTCTGGTTCTCTCGTGGATGAAATCATATGGGCAAAGAGCCGTTCTAAGCTGGGGACCATGGAGTCTTTCCCTAGTCTACACTGAAACAGAACTCTGAGGGAGACGAGCTGCTGGCATTTGGTAGCACAATCTCCTATTCTGAAGAGAAACATTTCGTTGTAAGCGGGATGCATCAGCCTTGACACATTTCCTCATTTGGCTATAAAGGAGGGAAGTCATTAGGCCTCACCCTTCCAGCCCACTCCAATCTCATAGAGAAAACAACAGGCTTCCGTGTGCTTCCTGTGGTAGGAAATTTGCTTTCATTCCTTAGGTAGCCCTTTGGCTCAGAACAGCCCTCCCAGAAGGATTCAGTGCTTTGCAGCCCGATTAGTTGTGATCAGCCCTTCTGGCTCTTTCATGGGTGAAACCAACTGGGCAAAGAACCATTCTAAGCTGGGAACCATGCTGTCTTTCCCTAGTCTTCACAGAAACAGCATTCTGAGGGAGACGAGCTGTTGGCGTTTGGTAGCACAATCTCCTATTCTGAAGAGAAACATTTCGTTGTAAGCGGGTTTCATCAGTCTTGCCACATTTCCTCAACTGGCTATAAAGGAGGGCAGTCAGTAGGCCTCACCCTTCAAGCCCACTCCAGTTTCATAGAGAAAACTCCAGGCCTTGGTGTGCTTTCCTGTTGCAAGGAAACTGCTTTCATTCCTTAGGTGGCACTTTGGCTCAGAACTGCCCTAACCCAAGGATTCATGGATATGCAGCCCGATTAGTTGAGATCAGCCCTTCTGGTTCTCTCATGGATGAAACCATTTGGGCACGGAGCCCTTCTAAGCTGGGGACCATGGTTTCTTTCCCTAGGCTACACAGAAATAGCACTCTGAGGGAAACGAGCTGCTGGCGTTTGGTAGCGAAATCTCTTATTCTGAAGAGAAACATTTCGTTGTAAGCGGGTTGCATCAGCCTTGTCCCATTTTCTCAACTGGATATAAAGAGGGCAGTCAGTAGGCATCAACCTTCAAGCCCACTTCAGTTTCATAGAGAAAACTCCAGGCCTTGGTGTGCTTTCCTGTTGCAAGGAAACTGCTTTCCTTCCTTAGGTGGCACTTTGACTCAGAACTGCCCTACCCCAAGGATTCTTGGATATGCAGCCCGATTAGTTGAGATCAGCCCTTCTGGTTCTCTCATGGATGAAAAAATCTGGGCAAGGAGCCGTTCTGAGCTCGGGACCAAGGTGTGTTTCCCTAGTCTACAGAGAAACAGCATTCTGAGGGAGACGAGCTGCTGGCGTTTGGTAGCACAATCTCCTATTCTGAAGAGAAACATTTCGTTGTAAGCGGGTTGCATCAGCCTTGCCACATTTTCTCAACTGGCTATAAAGGAGGGAAGGCATTTGGCAGACTTACTTGAGACCCTGCTTCCCAGGCTGTAAATTTGCTTTCATTCCTTAGGTGGCACATTGGCTCAGGAGTGCCTACACCAAGAATTCAGGGATGTGAAGCCCGATTAGTTGAAATCAGCCCTTCTGGTTCTCTCGTGGATGAAATCATATGGGCAAAGAGCCGTTCTAAGCTGGGGACCATGGAGTCTTTCCCTAGTCTACACTGAAACAGAACTCTGAGGGAGACGAGCTGCTGGCATTTGGTAGCACAATCTCCTATTCTGAAGAGAAACATTTCGTTGTAAGCGGGATGCATCAGCCTTGACACATTTTCTCAATTGGCTATAAAGGAGGGAAGTCATTAGGCCTCACCCTTCCAGCCCACTCCAATCTCATAGAGAAAACAACAGGCTTCCGTGTGCTTCCTGTAGTAGGAAATTTGCTTTCATTCCTTAGGTAGCCGTTTGGCTCAGAACAGCCCTCCCAGAAGGATTCAGTGCTTTGCAGCCCGATTAGTTGTGATCAGCCCTTCTGGCTCTTTCATGGGTGAAACCAACTGGGCAAAGAACCATTCTAAGCTGGGAACCATGCTGTCTTTCCCTAGTCTTCACAGAAACAGCATTCTGAGGGAGACGAGCTGTTGGCGTTTGGTAGCACAATCTCCTATTCTGAAGAGAAACATTTCGTTGTAAGCGGGTTTCATCAGTCTTGCCACATTTCCTCAACTGGCTATAAAGGAGGGCAGTCAGTAGGCCTCACCCTTCAAGCCCACTCCAGTTTCATAGAGAAAACTCCAGGCCTTGGTGTGCTTTCCTGTTGCAAGGAAACTGCTTTCATTCCTTAGGTGGCACTTTGGCTCAGAACTGCCCTACCCCAAGGATTCATGGATATGCAGCCCGATTAGTTGAGATCAGCCCTTCTGGTTCTCTCATGGATGAAACCATTTGGGCACGGAGCCCTTCTAAGCTGGGGACCATGGTGTCTTTCCCTAGGCTACACAGAAATAGCACTCTGAGGGAAACGAGCTGCTGGCGTTTGGTAGCGAAATCTCCTATTCTGAAGAGAAACATTTCGTTGTAAGCGGGTTGCATCAGCCTTGTCCCATTTTCTCAACTGGATATAAAGAGGGCAGTCAGTAGGCATCAACCTTCAAGCCCACTTCAGTTTCATAGAGAAAACTCCAGGCCTTGGTGTGCTTTCCTGTTGCAAGGAAACTGCTTTCCTTCCTTAGGTGGCACTTTGACTCAGAACTGCCCTACCCCAAGGATTCTTGGATATGCAGCCCGATTAGTTGAGATCAGCCCTTCTGCTTCTCTCATGGATGAAAAAATCTGGGCAAGGAGCCGTTCTGAGCTCGGGACCAAGGTGTCTTTCCCTAGTCTACAGAGAAACAGCATTCTGAGGGAGACGAGCTGCTGGCGTTTGGTAGCACAATCTCCTATTCTGAAGAGAAACATTTCGTTGTAAGCGGGTTGCATCAGCCTTGCCACATTTTCTCAACTGGCTATAAAGGAGGGAAGGCATTTGGCAGACTTACTTGAGACCCTGCTTCCCAGGCTGTAAATTTGCTTTCATTCCTTAGGTGGCACATTGGCTCAGGAGTGCCTACACCAAGAATTCAGGGATGTGCAGCCCGATTAGTTGAAATCAGCCCTTCTGGTTCTCTCGTGGATGAAATCATATGGGCAAAGAGCCGTTCTAAGCTGGGGACCATGGTGTCTTTCCCTAGTCTACATTGAAACAGAACTCTGAGGGAGAAGAGCTGCTGGCATTTGGTAGCACAATCTCCTATTCTGAAGAGAAACATTTCGTTGTAAGCGAGTTGCATCAGCCTTGCCACATTTTCTCAACTGGCTATAAAGGAGGGAAGGCATTTGGCAGACTTACTTGAGACCCTGCTTCCCAGGCTGTAAATTTGCTTTCATTCCTTAGGTGGCACATTGGCTCAGGAGTGCCTACACCAAGAATTCAGGGATGTGAAGCCCGATTAGTTGAAATCAGCCCTTCTGGTTCTCTCGTGGATGAAATCATATGGGCAAAGAGCCGTTCTAAGCTGGGGACCATGGAGTCTTTCCCTAGTCTACACTGAAACAGAACTCTGAGGGAGACGAGCTGCTGGCATTTGGTAGCACAATCTCCTATTCTGAAGAGAAACATTTCGTTGTAAGCGGGATGCATCAGCCTTGACACATTTCCTCAATTGGCTATAAAGGAGGGAAGTCATTAGGCCTCACCCTTCCAGCCCACTCCAATCTCATAGAGAAAACAACAGGCTTCCGTGTGCTTCCTGTGGTAGGAAATTTGCTTTCATTCCTTAGGTAGCCCTTTGGCTCAGAACAGCCCTCCCAGAAGGATTCAGTGCTTTGCAGCCCGATTAGTTGTGATCAGCCCTTCTGGCTCTTTCATGGGTGAAACCAACTGGGCAAAGAACCATTCTAAGCTGGGAACCATGCTGTCTTTCCCTAGTCTACACAGAAACAGCAGTCTGAGTGAGACGAGCTGCTGGCATTTGGTAGCACAATCTCCTATTCTGCAGAGAAACGTTTCGTTGTAAGCGGGTTGCATCAGCCTTGTCACATTTCCTCAACTGGCTATAAAGGAGGGCAGTCAGTAGGCCTCACCCTTCAAGCCCACTCCAGTTTCATAGAGAAAACTCCAGGCCTTGGTGTGCTTTCCTGTTGCAAGGAAACTGCTTTCATTCCTTAGGTGGCACTTTGGCTCAGAACTGCCCTACCCCAAGGATTCATGGAAATGCAGCCCGATTAGTTGAGATCAGCCCTTCTGGTTCTCTCATGGATGAAACCATTTGGGCACGGAGCCCTTCTAAGCTGGGGACCATGGTGTCTTTCCCTAGTCTACACAGAAATAGCACTCTGAGGGAAACGAGCTGCTGGCGTTTGGTAGCGAAATCTCCTATTCTGAAGAGAAACATTTCGTTGTAAGCGGGTTGCATCAGCCTTGTCCCATTTTCTCAACTGGATATAAAGAGGGCAGTCAGTAGGCATCAACCTTCAAGCCCACTTCAGTTTCATAGAGAAAACTCCAGGCCTTGGTGTGCTTTCCTGTTGCAAGGAAACTGCTTTCCTTCCTTAGGTGGCACTTTGACTCAGAACTGCCCTACCCCAAGGATTCTTGGATATGCAGCCCGATTAGTTGAGATCAGCCCTTCTGGTTCTCTCATGGATGAAAAAATCTGGGCAAGGAGCCGTTCTGAGCTGGGGACCAAGGTGTCTTTCCCTAGTCTACAGAGAAACAGCATTCTGAGGGAGACGAGCTGCTGGCGTTTGGTAGCACAATCTCCTATTCTGAAGAGAAACATTTCGTTGTAAGCGGGATGCATCAGCCTTGACACATTTCCTCATTTGGCTATAAAGGAGGGAAGTCATTAGGCCTCACCCTTCCAGCCCACTCCAATCTCATAGAGAAAACAACAGGCTTCCGTGTGCTTCCTGTGGTAGGGAATTTGCTTTCATTCCTTAGGTAGCCCTTTGGCTCAGAACAGCCCTCCCAGAAGGATTCAGTGCTTTGCAGCCCGATTAGTTGTGATCAGCCCTTCTGGCTCTTTCATGGGTGAAACCAACTGGGCAAAGAACCATTCTAAGCTGGGAACCATGCTGTCTTTCCCTAGTCTTCACAGAAACAGCATTCTGAGGGAGACGAGCTGTTGGCGTTTGGTAGCACAATCTCCTATTCTGAAGAGAAACATTTCGTTGTAAGCGGGTTTCATCAGTCTTGCCACATTTCCTCAACTGGCTATAAAGGAGGGCAGTCAGTACGCCTCAACCTTCAAGCCCACTCCAGTTTCATAGAGAAAACTCCAGGCCTTGGTGTGCTTTCCTGTTGCAAGGAAACTGCTTTCATTCCTTAGGTGGCACTTTGGCTCAGAACTGCCCTACCCCAAGGATTCATGGATATGCAGCCCGATTAGTTGAGATCAGCCCTTCTGGTTCTCTCATGGATGAAACCATTTGGGCATGGAGCCCTTCTAAGCTGGGGACCATGGTGTCTTTCCCTAGGCTACACAGAAATAGCACTCTGAGGGAAACGAGCTGCTGGCGTTTGGTAGCGAAATCTCCTATTCTGAAGAGAAACATTTCGTTGTAAGCGGGTTGCATCAGCCTTGTCCCATTTTCTCAACTGGATATAAAGAGGGCAGTCAGTAGGCATCAACCTTCAAGCCCACTTCAGTTTCATAGAGAAAACTCCAGGCCTTGGTGTGCTTTCCTGTTGCAAGGAAACTGCTTTCCTTCCTTAGGTGGCACTTTGACTCAGAACTGCCCTACCCCAAGGATTCTTGGATATGCAGCCCGATTAGTTGAGATCAGCCCTTCTGGTTCTCTCATGGATGAAAAAATCTGGGCAAGGAGCCGTTCTGAGCTCGGGACCAAGGTGTCTTTCCCTAGTCTACAGAGAAACAGCATTCTGAGGGAGACGAGCTGCTGGCGTTTGGTAGCACAATCTCCTATTCTGAAGAGAAACATTTCGTTGTAAGCGGGTTGCATCAGCCTTGCCACATTTTCTCAACTGGCTATAAAGGAGGGAAGGCATTTGGCAGACTTACTTGAGACCCTGCTTCCCAGGCTGTAAATTTGCTTTCATTCCTTAGGTGGCACATTGGCTCAGGAGTGCCTACACCAAGAATTCAGGGATGTGCAGCCCGATTAGTTGAAATCAGCCCTTCTGGTTCTCTCGTGGATGAAATCATATGGGCAAAGAGCCGTTCTAAGCTGGGGACCATGGTGTCTTTCCCTAGTCTACATTGAAACAGAACTCTGAGGGAGAAGAGCTGCTGGCATTTGGTAGCACAATCTCCTATTCTGAAGAGAAACATTTCGTTGTAAGCGAGTTGCATCAGCCTTGCCACATTTTCTCAACTGGCTATAAAGGAGGGAAGGCATTTGGCAGACTTACTTGAGACCCTGCTTCCCAGGCTGTAAATTTGCTTTCATTCCTTAGGTGGCACATTGGCTCAGGAGTGCCTACACCAAGAATTCAGGGATGTGAAGCCCGATTAGTTGAAATCAGCCCTTCTGGTTCTCTCGTGGATGAAATCATATGGGCAAAGAGCCGTTCTAAGCTGGGGACCATGGAGTCTTTCCCTAGTCTACACTGAAACAGAACTCTGAGGGAGACGAGCTGCTGGCATTTGGTAGCACAATCTCCTATTCTGAAGAGAAACATTTCGTTGTAAGCGGGATGCATCAGCCTTGACACATTTCCTCAATTGGCTATAAAGGAGGGAAGTCATTAGGCCTCACCCTTCCAGCCCACTCCAATCTCATAGAGAAAACAACAGGCTTCCGTGTGCTTCCTGTGGTAGGAAATTTGCTTTCATTCCTTAGGTAGCCCTTTGGCTCAGAACAGCCCTCCCAGAAGGATTCAGTGCTTTGCAGCCCGATTAGTTGTGATCAGCCCTTCTGGCTCTTTCATGGGTGAAACCAACTGGGCAAAGAACCATTCTAAGCTGGGAACCATGCTGTCTTTCCCTAGTCTACACAGAAACAGCAGTCTGAGTGAGACGAGCTGCTGGCATTTGGTAGCACAATCTCCTATTCTGCAGAGAAACGTTTCGTTGTAAGCGGGTTGCATCAGCCTTGTCACATTTCCTCAACTGGCTATAAAGGAGGGCAGTCAGTAGGCCTCACCCTTCAAGCCCACTCCAGTTTCATAGAGAAAACTCCAGGCCTTGGTGTGCTTTCCTGTTGCAAGGAAACTGCTTTCATTCCTTAGGTGGCACTTTGGCTCAGAACTGCCCTACCCCAAGGATTCATGGATATGCAGCCCGATTAGTTGAGATCAGCCCTTCTGGTTCTCTCATGGATGAAACCATTTGGGCACGGAGCCCTTCTAAGCTGGGGACCATGGTGTCTTTCCCTAGTCTACACAGAAATAGCACTCTGAGGGAAACGAGCTGCTGGCGTTTGGTAGCGAAATCTCCTATTCTGAAGAGAAACATTTCGTTGTAAGCGGGTTGCATCAGCCTTGTCCCATTTTCTCAACTGGATATAAAGAGGGCAGTCAGTAGGCATCAACCTTCAAGCCCACTTCAGTTTCATAGAGAAAACTCCAGGCCTTGGTGTGCTTTCCTGTTGCAAGGAAACTGCTTTCCTTCCTTAGGTGGCACTTTGACTCAGAACTGCCCTACCCCAAGGATTCTTGGATATGCAGCCCGATTAGTTGAGATCAGCCCTTCTGGTTCTCTCATGGATGAAAAAATCTGGGCAAGGAGCCGTTCTGAGCTGGGGACCAAGGTGTCTTTCCCTAGTCTACAGAGAAACAGCATTCTGAGGGAGACGAGCTGCTGGCGTTTGGTAGCACAATCTCCTATTCTGAAGAGAAACATTTCGTTGTAAGCGGGATGCATCAGCCTTGACACATTTCCTCATTTGGCTATAAAGGAGGGAAGTCATTAGGCCTCACCCTTCCAGCCCACTCCAATCTCATAGAGAAAACAACAGGCTTCCGTGTGCTTCCTGTGGTAGGAAATTTTCTTTCATTCCTTAGGTAGCCCTTTGGCTCAGAACAGCCCTCCCAGAAGGATTCAGTGCTTTGCAGCCCGATTAGTTGTGATCAGCCCTTCTGGCTCTTTCATGGGTGAAACCAACTGGGCAAAGAACCATTCTAAGCTGGGAACCATGCTGTCTTTCCCTAGTCTTCACAGAAACAGCATTCTGAGGGAGACGAGCTGTTGGCGTTTGGTAGCACAATCTCCTATTCTGAAGAGAAACATTTCGTTGTAAGCGGGTTTCATCAGTCTTGCCACATTTCCTCAACTGGCTATAAAGGAGGGCAGTCAGTAGGCCTCACCCTTCAAGCCCACTCCAGTTTCATAGAGAAAACTCCAGGCCTTGGTGTGCTTTCCTGTTGCAAGGAAACTGCTTTCATTCCTTAGGTGGCACTTTGGCTCAGAACTGCCCTAACCCAAGGATTCATGGATATGCAGCCCGATTAGTTGAGATCAGCCCTTCTGGTTCTCTCATGGATGAAACCATTTGGGCACGGAGCCCTTCTAAGCTGGGGACCATGGTGTCTTTCCCTAGGCTACACAGAAATAGCACTCTGAGGGAAACGAGCTGCTGGCGTTTGGTAGCGAAATCTCTTATTCTGAAGAGAAACATTTCGTTGTAAGCGGGTTGCATCAGCCTTGTTCCATTTTCTCAACTGGATATAAAGAGGGCAGTCAGTAGGCATCAACCTTCAAGCCCACTTCAGTTTCATAGAGAAAACTCCAGGCCTTGGTGTGCTTTCCTGTTGCAAGGAAACTGCTTTCCTTCCTTAGGTGGCACTTTGACTCAGAACTGCCCTACCCCAAGGATTCTTGGATATGCAGCCCGATTAGTTGAGATCAGCCCTTCTGGTTCTCTCATGGATGAAAAAATCTGGGCAAGGAGCCGTTCTGAGCTGGGGACCAAGGTGTCTTTCCCTAGTCTACAGAGAAACAGCATTCTGAGGGAGACGAGCTGCTGGCGTTTGGTAGCACAATCTCCTATTCTGAAGAGAAACATTTCGTTGTAAGCGGGTTGCATCAGCCTTGCCACATTTTCTCAACTGGCTATAAAGGAGGGAAGGCATTTGGCAGACTTACTTGAGACCCTGCTTCCCAGGCTGTAAATTTGCTTTCATTCCTTAGGTGGCACATTGGCTCAGGAGTGCCTACACCAAGAATTCAGGGATGTGCAGCCCGATTAGTTGAAATCAGCCCTTCTGGTTCTCTCGTGGATGAAATCATATGGGCAAAGAGCCGTTCTAATCTGGGGACCATGGTGTCTTTCCCTAGTCTACACTGAAACAGAACTCTGAGGGAGACGAGCTGCTGGCATTTGGTAGTACAATCTCCTATTCTGAAGAGAAACATTTGGTTGTAAGCGAGTTGCATCAGCCTTGCCACATTTTCTCAACTGGCTATAAAGGAGGGAAGGCATTTGACAGACTTACTTGAGACCCTGCTTCCCAGGCTGTAAATTTGCTTTCATTCCTTAGGTGGCACATTGGCTCAGGAGTGCCTACACCAAGAATTCAGGGATGTGAAGCCCGATTAGTTGAAATCAGCCCTTCTGGTTCTCTCGTGAATGAAATCATATGGGCAAAGAGCCGTTCTAAGCTGGGGACCATGGAGTCTTTCCCTAGTCTACACTGAAACAGAACTCTGAGGGAGACGAGCTGCTGGCATTTGGTAGCACAATCTCCTATTCTGAAGAGAAACATTTCGTTGTAAGCGCGTTGCATCAGCCTTGCCACATTTTCTCAACTGGCTATAAAGAAGGGCAGTCATTTAGCAGACTTACTTGAGGCCCTGCTTCCCAGTGTGGAATCTTTGCTTTCATTCTTTAGGTGGCACATTGCCTCAGGACTGCCCTACCCGAAGTATTCAGGGATTTACAGCCCGATTAGTTGAGATTAGACCATCTGGCTTTTTTATGGATGAAACCAACTGGGCAAAGAGCCGTTCTAAGCTGGGGACCATGGTGTATTTCCCTAGTCTACACAGAAACAGCATTCTGAGGGAGACGAGCTGTTGCCGTTTGGTAGCAAAATCTCCTATTCTGAAGAGAAACATTTCGTTGTAAGCGGGATGCATCAGCCTTGACACATTTCCTCAATTGGCTATAAAGGAGGGAAGTCATTAGGCCTCACCCTTCCAGCCCACTCCAATCTCATAGAGAAAACAACAGGCTTCCGTGTGCTTCCTGTGGTAGGAAATTTGCTTTCATTCCTTAGGTAGCCCTTTGGCTCAGAACAGCCCTCCCAGAAGGATTCAGTGCTTTGCAGCCCGATTAGTTGTGATCAGCCCTTCTGGCTCTTTCATGGGTGAAACCAACTGGGCAAAGAACCATTCTAAGCTGGGAACCATGCTGTCTTTCCCTAGTCTTCACAGAAACAGCATTCTGAGGGAGACGAGCTGTTGGCGTTTGGTAGAACAATCTCCTATTCTGAAGAGAAACATTTCGTTGTAAGCGGGTTTCATCAGTCTTGCCACATTTCCTCAACTGGCTATAAAGGAGGGCAGTCAGTAGGCCTCACCCTTCAAGCCCACTCCAGTTTCATAGAGAAAACTCCAGGCCTTGGTGTGCTTTCCTGTTGCAAGGAAACTGCTTTCATTCCTTAGGTGGCACTTTGGCTCAGAACTGCCCTAACCCAAGGATTCATGGATATGCAGCCCGATTAGTTGAGATCAGCCCTTCTGGTTCTCTCATGGATGAAACCATTTGGGCACGGAGCCCTTCTAAGCTGGGGACCATGGTGTCTTTCCCTATTCTACACAGAAATAGCACTCTGAGGGAAACGAGCTGCTGGCGTTTGGTAGCGAAATCTCCTATTCTGAAGAGAAACATTTCGTTGTAAGCGGGTTTCATCAGTCTTGCCACATTTCCTCAACTGGCTATAAAGGAGGGCAGTCAGTAGGCCTCACCCTTCAAGCCCACTCCAGTTTCATAGAGAAAACTCCAGGCCTTGGTGTGCTTTCCTGTTGCAAGGAAACTGCTTTCCTTCCTTAGGTGGCACTTTGACTCAGAACTGCCCTACCCCAAGGATTCTTGGATATGCAGCCCGATTAGTTGAGATCAGCCCTTCTGGTTCTCTCATGGATGAAAAAATCTGGGCAAGGAGCCGTTCTGAGCTCGGGACCAAGGTGTCTTTCCCTAGTCTACAGAGAAACAGCATTCTGAGGGAGACGAGCTGCTGGCGTTTGGTAGCACAATCTCCTATTCTGAAGAGAAACATTTCGTTGTAAGCGGGTTGCATCAGCCTTGCCACATTTTCTCAACTGGCTATAAAGGAGGGAAGGCATTTGGCAGTCTTACTTGAGACCCTGCTTCCCAGGCTGTAAATTTACTTTCATTCCTTAGGTGGCACATTGGCTCAGGAGTGCCTACACCAAGAATTCAGGGATGTGCAGCCCGATTAGTTGAAATCAGCCGTTCTGGTTCTCTCGTGGATGAAATCATATGGGCAAAGAGCCGTTCTAAGCTGGGGACCATGGTGTCTTTCCCTAGTCTACACTGAAACAGAACTCTGAGGGAGACGAGCTGCTGGCATTTGGTAGCACAATCTCCTATTCTGAAGAGAAACATTTCGTTGTAAGCGAGTTGCATCAGCCTTGCCACATTTTCTCAACTGGCTATAAAGGAGGGAAGGCATTTGGCAGACTTACTTGAGACCCTGCTTCCCAGGCTGTAAATTTGCTTTCATTCCTTAGGTGGCACATTGGCTCAGGAGTGCCTACACCAAGAATTCAGGGATGTGAAGCCCGATTAGTTGAAATCAGCCCTTCTGGTTCTCTCGTGGATGAAATCATATGGGCAAAGAGCCGTTCTAAGCTGGGGACCATGGAGTCTTTCCCTAGTCTACACTGAAACAGAACTCTGAGGGAGACGAGCTGCTGGCATTTGGTAGCACAATCTCCTATTCTGAAGAGAAACATTTCGTTGTAAGCGGGATGCATCAGCCTTGACACATTTCCTCAATTGGCTATAAAGGAGGGAAGTCATTAGGCCTCACCCTTCCAGCCCACTCCAATCTCATAGAGAAAACAACAGGCTTCCGTGTGCTTCCTGTGGTAGGAAATTTGCTTTCATTCCTTAGGTAGCCGTTTGGCTCAGAACAGCCCTCCCAGAAGGATTCAGTGCTTTGCAGCCCGATTAGTTGTGATCAGCCCTTCTGGCTCTTTCATGGGTGAAACCAACTGGGCAAAGAACCATTCTAAGCTGGGAACCATGCTCTCTTTCCCTAGTCTTCACAGAAACAGCATTCTGAGGGAGACGAGCTGTTGGCGTTTGGTAGCACAATCTCCTATTCTGAAGAGAAACATTTCGTTGTAAGCGGGTTTCATCAGTCTTGCCACCTTTCCTCAACTGGCTATAAAGGAGGGCAGTCAGTAGGCCTCACCCTTCAAGCCCACTCCAGTTTCATAGAGAAAACTCCAGGCCTTGGTGTGCTTTCCTGTTGCAAGGAAACTGCTTTCATTCCTTAGGTGGCACTTTGGCTCAGAACCGCCCTAACCCAAGGATTCATGGATATGCAGCCCGATTAGTTGAGATCAGCCCTTCTGGTTCTCTCATGGATGAAACCATTTGGGCACGGAGCCCTTCTAAGCTGGGGACCATGGTGTCTTTCCCTATTCTACACAGAAATAGCACTCTGAGGGAAACGAGCTGCTGGCGTTTGGTAGCGAAATCTCCTATTCTGAAGAGAAACATTTCGTTGTAAGCGGGTTGCATCAGCCTTGTCCCATTTTCTCAACTGGATATAAAGAGGGCAGTCAGTAGGCATCAACCTTCAAGCCCACTTCAGTTTCATAGAGAAAACTCCAGGCCTTGGTGTGCTTTCCTGTTGCAAGGAAACTGCTTTCCTTCCTTAGGTTGCACTTTGACTCAGAACTGCCCTACCCCAAGGATTCTTGGATATGCAGCCCGATTAGTTGAGATCAGCCCTTCTGGTTCTCTCATGGATGAAAAAATCTGGGCAAGGAGCCGTTCTGAGCTCGGGACCAAGGTGTCTTTCCCTAGTCTACAGAGAAACAGCATTCTGAGGGAGACGAGCTGCTGGCGTTTGGTAGCACAATCTCCTATTCTGAAGAGAAACATTTCGTTGTAAGCGGGTTGCATCAGCCTTGCCACATTTTCTCAACTGGCTATAAAGGAGGGAAGGCATTTGGCAGTCTTACTTGAGACCCTGCTTCCCAGGCTGTAAATTTGCTTTCATTCCTTAGGTGGCACATTGGCTCAGGAGTGCCTACACCAAGAATTCAGGGATGTGCAGCCCGATTAGTTGAAATCAGCCCTTCTGGTTCTCTCGTGGATGAAATCATATGGGCAAAGAGCCGTTCTAAGCTGGGGACCATGGTGTCTTTCCCTAGTCTACACTGAAACAGAACTCTGAGGGAGACGAGCTGCTGGCATTTGGTAGCACAATCTCCTATTCTGAAGAGAAACATTTCGTTGTAAGCGAGTTGCATCAGCCTTGCCACATTTTCTCAACTGGCTATAAAGGAGGGAAGGCATTTGGCAGACTTACTTGAGACCCTGCTTCCCAGGCTGTAAATTTGCTTTCATTCCTTAGGTGGCACATTGGCTCAGGAGTGCCTACACCAAGAATTCAGGGATGTGAAGCCCGATTAGTTGAAATCAGCCCTTCTGGTTCTCTCGTGGATGAAATCATATGGGCAAAGAGCCGTTCTAAGCTGGGGACCATGGAGTCTTTCCCTAGTCTACACTGAAACAGAACTCTGAGGGAGACGAGCTGCTGGCATTTGGTAGCACAATCTCCTATTCTGAAGAGAAACATTTCGTTGTAAGCGGGATGCATCAGCCTTGACACATTTCCTCAATTGGCTATAAAGGAGGGAAGTCATTAGGCCTCACCCTTCCAGCCCACTCCAATCTCATAGAGAAAACAACAGGCTTCCGTGTGCTTCCTGTGGTAGGAAATTTGCTTTCATTCCTTAGGTAGCCCTTTGGCTCAGAACAGCCCTCCCAGAAGGATTCAGTGATTTGCAGCCCGATTAGTTGTGATCAGCCCTTCTGGCTCTTTCATGGGTGAAACCAACTGGGCAAAGAACCATTCTAAGCTGGGAACCATGCTCTCTTTCCCTAGTCTTCACAGAAACAGCATTCTGAGGGAGACGAGCTGTTGGCGTTTGGTAGCACAATCTCCTATTCTGAAGAGAAACATTTCGTTGTAAGCGGGTTTCATCAGTCTTGCCACCTTTCCTCAACTGGCTATAAAGGAGGGCAGTCAGTAGGCCTCACCCTTCAAGCCCACTCCAGTTTCATAGAGAAAACTCCAGGCCTTGGTGTGCTTTCCTGTTGCAAGGAAACTGCTTTCATTCCTTAGGTGGCACTTTGGCTCAGAACTGCCCTAACCCAAGGATTCATGGATATGCAGCCCGATTAGTTGAGATCAGCCCTTCTGGTTCTCTCATGGATGAAACCATTTGGGCACGGAGCCCTTCTAAGCTGGGGACCATGGTGTCTTTCCCTATTCTACACAGAAATAGCACTCTGAGGGAAACGAGCTGCTGGCGTTTGGTAGCGAAATCTCCTATTCTGAAGAGAAACATTTCGTTGTAAGCGGGTTGCATCAGCCTTGTCCCATTTTCTCAACTGGATATAAAGAGGGCAGTCAGTAGGCATCAACCTTCAAGCCCACTTCAGTTTCATAGAGAAAACTCCAGGCCTTGGTGTGCTTTCCTGTTGCAAGGAAACTGCTTTCCTTCCTTAGGTGGCACTTTGACTCAGAACTGCCCTACCCCAAGGATTCTTGGATATGCAGCCCGATTAGTTGAGATCAGCCCTTCTGGTTCTCTCATGGATGAAAAAATCTGGGCAAGGAGCCGTTCTGAGCTCGGGACCAAGGTGTCTTTCCCTAGTCTACAGAGAAACAGCATTCTGAGGGAGACGAGCTGCTGGCGTTTGGTAGCACAATCTCCTATTCTGAAGAGAAACATTTCGTTGTAAGCGGGTTGCATCAGCCTTGCCACATTTTCTCAACTGGCTATAAAGGAGGGAAGGCATTTGGCAGTCTTACTTGAGACCCTGCTTCCCAGGCTGTAAATTTGCTTTCATTCCTTAGGTGGCACATTGGCTCAGGAGTGCCTACACCAAGAATTCAGGGATGTGCAGCCCGATTAGTTGAAATCAGCCCTTCTGGTTCTCTCGTGGATGAAATCATATGGGCAAAGAGCCGTTCTAAGCTGGGGACCATGGTGTCTTTCCCTAGTCTACACTGAAACAGAACTCTGAGGGAGACGAGCTGCTGGCATTTGGTAGCACAATCTCCTATTCTGAAGAGAAACATTTCGTTGTAAGCGAGTTGCATCAGCCTTGCCACATTTTCTCAACTGGCTATAAAGGAGGGAAGGCATTTGGCAGACTTACTTGAGACCCTGCTTCCCAGGCTGTAAATTTGCTTTCATTCCTTAGGTGGCACATTGGCTCAGGAGTGCCTACAACAAGAATTCAGGGATGTGAAGCCCGATTAGTTGAAATCAGCCCTTCTGGTTCTCTCGTGGATGAAATCATATGGGCAAAGAGCCGTTCTAAGCTGGGGACCATGGAGTCTTTCCCTAGTCTACACTGAAACAGAACTCTGAGGGAGACGAGCTGCTGGCATTTGGTAGCACAATCTCCTATTCTGCAGAGAAACGTTTCGTTGTAAGCGGGTTGCATCAGCCTTGTCACATTTCCTCAACTGGCTATAATGGAGGGCAGTCAGTAGGCCTCACCCTTCAAGCCCACTCCAATTTCATAGAGAAAACAACAGGCCTCGGTGTGCTTTCCTGTGGCAGGAAATTTGCTTTCATTCCTTAGGTGGCCCTTTGGCTCAGAACAGACCTCCCAGAAGGATTCAGGGATGTGCAGCACAATTAGTTGTGATCAGCACTTCTGGCTCTTTCATGGATGAAACCAACTGGGCAAAGAGCCATTCTAAGCTGGGGACCATGGTGTCTTTCCCTAGTCTTCACAGAAACAGCATTCTGAGGGAGACGAGCTGTTGGCGTTTGGTAGCACAATCTCCTATTCTGAAGAGAAACATTTCGTTGTAAGCGGGTTGCATCAGCCTTGCCACATTTCCTCAACTGGCTATAAAGGAGGGCAGTCAGTAGGCCTCACCCTTCAAGCCCACTCCAGTTTCATAGAGAAAACTCCAGGCCTTGGTGTGCTTTCCTGTTGCAAGGAAACTGCTTTCATTCCTTAGGTGGCACTTTGGCTCAGAACTGCCCTACCCCAAGGATTCATGGATATGCAGCCCGATTAGTTGAGATCAGCCCTTCTGGTTCTCTCATGGATGAAACCATTTGGGCACGGAGCCCTTCTAAGCTGGCGACCATGGTGTCTTTCCCTAGTCTACACAGAAATAGCACTCTGAGGGAAACGAGCTGCTGGCGTTTGGTAGCGAAATCTCCTATTCTGAAGAGAAACATTTCGTTGTAAGTGGGTTGCATCAGCCTTGTCCCATTTTCTCAACTGGATATAAAGAGGGCAGTCAGTAGGCATCAACCTTCAAGCCCACTTCAGTTTCATAGAGAAAACCCCAGGCCTTGGTGTGCTTTCCTGTTGCAAGGAAACTGCTTTCCTTCCTTAGGTGGCACTTTGACTCAGAACTGCCCTACCCCAAGGATTCTTGGATATGCAGCCCGATTAGTTGAGATCAGCCCTTCTGGTTCTCTCATGGATGAAAAAATCTGGGCAAGGAGCCGTTCTGAGCTGGGGACCAAGGTGTCTTTCCCTAGTCTACAGAGAAACAGCATTCTGAGGGAGACGAGCTGCTGGCGTTTGGTAGCACAATCTCCTATTCTGAAGAGAAACATTTCGTTGTAAGCGGGTTGCATCAGCCTTGCCACATTTTCTCAACTGGCTATAAAGGAGGGAAGGCATTTGGCAGACTTACTTGAGACCCTGCTTCCCAGGCTGTAAATTTGCTTTCATTCCTTAGGTGGCACATTGGCTCAGGAGTGCCTACACCAAGAATTCAGGGATGTGCAGCCCGATTAGTTGAAATCAGCCCTTCTGGTTCTCTCGTGGATGAAATCATATGGGCAAAGAGCCGTTCTAAGCTGGGGACCATGGTGTCTTTCCCTAGTCTACACTGAAACAGAACTCTGAGGGAGACGAGCTGCTGGCATTTGGTAGCACAATCTCCTATTCTGAAGAGAAACATTTCGTTGTAAGCGAGTTGCATCAGCCTTGCCACATTTTCTCAACTGGCTATATAGGAGGGAAGGCATTTGACAGACTTACTTGAGACCCTGCTTCCCAGGCTGTAAATTTGCTTTCATTCCTTAGGTGGCACATTGGCTCAGGAGTGCCTACACCAAGAATTCAGGGATGTGAAGCCCGATTAGTTGAAATCAGCCCTTCTGGTTCTCTCGTGAATGAAATCATATGGACAAAGAGCCGTTCTAAGCTGGGGACCATGGAGTCTTTCCCTAGTCTACACTGAAACAGAACTCTGAGGGAGACGAGCTGCTGGCATTTGGTAGCACAATCTCCTATTCTGAAGAGAAACATTTCGTTGTAAGCGCGTTGCATCAGCCTTGCCACATTTTCTCAACTGGCTATAAAGAAGGGCAGTCATTTAGCAGACTTACTTGAGACCCTGCTTCCCAGTGTGGAATCTTTGCTTTCATTCTTTAGGTGGCACATTGCCTCAGGACTGCCCTACCCGAAGTATTCAGGGATTTACAGCCCGATTAGTTGAGATTAGACCATCTGGCTTTTTTATGGATGAAACCAACTGGGCAAAGAGCCGTTCTAAGCTGGGGACCATGTTGTATTTCCCTAGTCTACACAGAAACAGCATTCTGAGGGAGACGAGCTGTTGCCGTTTGGTAGCAAAATCTCCTATTCTGAAGAGAAACATTTCGTTGTAAGCGGGTTGCATCAGCCTTGTCCCATTTTCTCAACTGGATATAAAGAGGGCAGTCAGTAGGCATCAACCTTCAAGCCCACTTCAGTTTCATAGAGAAAACTCCAGGCCTTGGTGTGCTTTCCTGTTGCAAGGAAACTGCTTTCCTTCCTTAGGTGGCACTTTGACTCAGAACTGCCCTACCCCAAGGATTCTTGGATATGCAGCCCGATTAGTTGAGATCAGCCCTTCTGGTTCTCTCATGGATGAAAAAATCTGGGCAACGAGCCGTTCTGAGCTCGGGACCAAGGTGTCTTTCCCTAGTCTACAGAGAAACAGCATTCTGAGGGAGACGAGCTGCTGGCGTTTGGTAGCACAATCTCCTATTCTGAAGAGAAACATTTCGTTGTAAGCGGGTTGCATCAGCCTTGCCACATTTTCTCAACTGGCTATAAAGGAGGGAAGGCATTTGGCAGTCTTACTTGAGACCCTGCTTCCCAGGCTGTAAATTTGCTTTCATTCCTTAGGTGGCACATTGGCTCAGGAGTGCCTACACCAAGAATTCAGGGATGTGCAGCCCGATTAGTTGAAATCAGCCCTTCTGGTTCTCTCGTGGATGAAATCATATGGGCAAAGAGCCGTTCTAAGCTGGGGACCATGGAGTCTTTCCCTAGTCTACACTGAAACAGAACTCTGAGGGAGACGAGCTGCTGGCATTTGGTAGCACAATCTCCTATTCTGAAGAGAAACATTTCGTTGTAAGCGAGTTGCATCAGCCTTGCCACATTTTCTCAACTGGCTATAAAGGAGGGAAGGCATTTGACAGACTTACTTGAGACCCTGCTTCCCAGGCTGTAAATTTGCTTTCATTCCTTAGGTGGCACATTGGCTCAGGAGTGCCTACACCAAGAATTCAGGGATGTGAAGCCCGATTAGTTGAAATCAGCCCTTCTGGTTCTCTCGTGGATGAAATCATATGGGCAAAGAGCCGTTCTAAGCTGGGGACCATGGAGTCTTTCCCTAGTCTACACTGAAACAGAACTCTGAGGGAGACGAGCTGCTGGCATTTGGTAGCACAATCTCCTATTCTGAAGAGAAACATTTCGTTGTAAGCGGGATGCATCAGCCTTGACACATTTCCTCAATTGGCTATAAAGGAGGGAAGTCATTAGGCCTCACCCTTCCAGCCCACTCCAATCTCATAGAGAAAACAACAGGCTTCCGTGTGCTTCCTGTGGTAGGAAATTTGCTTTCATTCCTTAGGTAGCCCTTTGGCTCAGAACAGCCCTCCCAGAAGGATTCAGTGCTTTGCAGCCCGATTAGTTGTGATCAGCCCTTCTGGCTCTTTCATGGGTGAAACCAACTGGGCAAAGAACCATTCTAAGTTGGGAACCATGCTGTCTTTCCCTAGTCTTCACAGAAACAGCATTCTGAGGGAGACGAGCTGTTGGCGTTTGGTAGCACAATCTCCTATTCTGAAGAGAAACATTTCGTTGTAAGCGGGTTTCATCAGTCTTGCCACATTTCCTCAACTGGCTATAAAGGAGGGCAGTCAGTAGGCCTCACCCTTCAAGCCCACTCCAGTTTCATAGAGAAAACTCCAGGCCTTGGTGTGCTTTCCTGTTGCAAGGAAACTGCTTTCATTCCTTAGGTGGCACCTTGGCTCAGAACTGCCCTACCCCAAGGATTCATGGATATGCAGCCCGATTAGTTGAGATCAGCCCTTCTGGTTCTCTCATGGATGAAACCATTTGGGCACGGAGCCCTTCTAAGCTGGGGACCATGGTGTCTTTCCCTAGTCTACACAGAAATAGCACTCTGAGGGAAACGAGCTGCTGGCGTTTGGTAGCGAAATCTCCTATTCTGAAGAGAAACATTTCGTTGTAAGCGGGTTGCATCAGCCTTGTCCCATTTTCTCAACTGGATATAAAGAGGGCAGTCAGTAGGCATCAACCTTCATGCCCACTTCAGTTTCATAGAGAAAACTCCAGGCCTTGGTGTGCTTTCCTGTTGCAAGGAAACTGCTTTCCTTCCTTAGGTGGCACTTTGACTCAGAACTGCCCTACCCCAAGGATTCTTGGATATGCAGCCCGATTAGTTGAGATCAGCCCTTCTGGTTCTCTCATGGATGAAAAAATCTGGGCAAGGAGCCGTTCTGAGCTGGGGACCAAGGTGTCTTTCCCTAGTCTACAGAGAAACAGCATTCTGAGGGAGACGAGCTCCTGGCGTTTGGTAGCACAATCTCCTATTCTGAAGAGAAACATTTCGTTGTAAGCGGGTTGCATCAGCCTTGCCACATTTTCTCAACTGGCTATAAAGGAGGGAAGGCATTTGGCAGACTTACTTGAGACCCTGCTTCCCAGGCTGTAAATTTGCTTTCATTCCTTAGGTGGCACATTGGCTCAGGAGTGCCTACACCAAGAATTCAGGGATGTGCAGCCCGATTAGTTGAAATCAGCCCTTCTGGTTCTCTCGTGGATGAAATCATATGGGCAAAGAGCCGTTCTAAGCTGGGGACCATGGTGTCTTTCCCTAGTCTACACTGAAACAGAACTCTGAGGGAGACGAGCTGCTGGCATTTGGTAGCACAATCTCCTATTCTGAAGAGAAACATTTCGTTGTAAGCGAGTTGCATCAGCCTTGCCACATTTTCTCAACTGGCTATAAAGGAGGGAAGGCATTTGGCAGACTTACTTGAGACCCTGCTTCCCAGGCTGTAAATTTGCTTTCATTCCTTAGGTGGCACATTGGCTCAGGAGTGCCTACACCAAGAATTCAGGGATGTGAAGCCCGATTAGTTGAAATCAGCCCTTCTGGTTCTCTCGTGGATGAAATCATATGGGCAAAGAGCCGTTCTAAGCTGGGGACCATGGAGTCTTTCCCTAGTCTACACTGAAACAGAACTCTGAGGGAGACGAGCTGCTGGCATTTGGTAGCACAATCTCCTATTCTGAAGAGAAACATTTCGTTGTAAGCGGGATGCATCAGCCTTGACACATTTCCTCAATTGGCTATAAAGGAGGGAAGTCATTAGGCCTCACCCTTCCAGCCCACTCCAATCTCATAGAGAAAACAACAGGCTTCCGTGTGCTTCCTGTGGTAGGAAATTTGCTTTCATTCCTTAGGTAGCCCTTTGGCTCAGAACAGCCCTCCCAGAAGGATTCAGTGATTTGCAGCCCGATTAGTTGTGATCAGCCCTCCTGGCTCTTTCATGGATGAAACCAACTGGGCAAAGAACCATTCTAAGCTGGGAACCATGCTGTCTTTCCCTAGTCTACACAGAAACAGCAGTCTGAGTGAGACGAGCTGCTGGCATTTGGTAGCACAATCTCCTATTCTGCAGAGAAACGTTTCGTTGTAAGCGGGTTGCATCAGCCTTGTCACATTTCCTCAACTGGCTATAATGGAGGGCAGTCAGTAGGCCTCACCCTTCAAGCCCACTCCAATTTCATAGAGAAAACAACAGGCCTCGGTGTGCTTTCCTGTGGCAGGAAATTTGCTTTCATTCCTTAGGTGGCCCTTTGGCTCAGAACAGACCTCCCAGAAGGATTCAGGGATGTGCAGCACAATTAGTTGTGATCAGCACTTCTGGCTCTTTCATGGATGAAACCAACTGGGCAAAGAGCCATTCTAAGCTGGGGACCATGGTGTCTTTCCCTAGTCTTCACAGAAACAGCATTCTGAGGGAGACGAGCTGTTGGCGTTTGGTAGCACAATCTCCTATTCTGAAGAGAAACATTTCGTTGTAAGCGGGTTGCATCAGCCTTGCCACATTTCCTCAACTGGCTATAAAGGAGGGCAGTCAGTAGGCCTCACCCTTCAAGCCCACTCCAGTTTCATAGAGAAAACTCCAGGCCTTGGTGTGCTTTCCTGTTGCAAGGAAACTGCTTTCATTCCTTAGGTGGCACTTTGGCTCAAAACTGCCCTACCCCAAGGATTCATGGATATGCAGCCCGATTAGTTGAGATCAGCCCTTCTGGTTCTCTCATGGATGAAACCATTTGGGCACGGAGCCCTTCTAAGCTGGCGACCATGGTGTCTTTCCCTAGTCTACACAGAAATAGCACTCTGAGGGAAACGAGCTGCTGGCGTTTGGTAGCGAAATCTCCTATTCTGAAGAGAAACATTTCGTTGTAAGCGGGTTGCATCAGCCTTGTCCCATTTTCTCAACTGGATATAAAGAGGGCAGTCAGTAGGCATCAACCTTCAAGCCCACTTCAGTTTCATAGAGAAAACCCCAGGCCTTGGTGTGCTTTCCTGTTGCAAGGAAACTGCTTTCCTTCCTTAGGTGGCACTTTGACTCAGAACTGCCCTACCCCAAGGATTCTTGGATATGCAGCCCGATTAGTTGAGATCAGCCCTTCTGGTTCTCTCATGGATGAAAAAATCTGGGCAAGGAGCCGTTCTGAGCTGGGGACCAAGGTGTCTTTCCCTAGTCTACAGAGAAACAGCATTCTGAGGGAGACGAGCTGCTGGCGTTTGGTAGCACAATCTCCTATTCTGAAGAGAAACATTTCGTTGTAAGCGGGTTGCATCAGCCTTGCCACATTTTCTCAACTGGCTATAAAGGAGGGAAGGCATTTGGCAGACTTACTTGAGACCCTGCTTCCCAGGCTGTAAATTTGCTTTCATTCCTTAGGTGGCACATTGGCTCAGGAGTGCCTACACCAAGAATTCAGGGATGTGCAGCCCGATTAGTTGAAATCAGCCCTTCTGGTTCTCTCGTGGATGAAATCATATGGGCAAAGAGCCGTTCTAAGCTGGGGACCATGGTGTCTTTCCCTAGTCTACACTGAAACAGAACTCTGAGGGAGACGAGCTGCTGGCATTTGGTAGCACAATCTCCTATTCTGAAGAGAAACATTTCGTTGTAAGCGAGTTGCATCAGCCTTGCCACATTTTCTCAACTGGCTATATAGGAGGGAAGGCATTTGACAGACTTACTTGAGACCCTGCTTCCCAGGCTGTAAATTTGCTTTCATTCCTTAGGTGGCACATTGGCTCAGGAGTGCCTACACCAAGAATTCAGGGATGTGAAGCCCGATTAGTTGAAATCAGCCCTTCTGGTTCTCTCGTGAATGAAATCATATGGACAAAGAGCCGTTCTAAGCTGGGGACCATGGAGTCTTTCCCTAGTCTACACTGAAACAGAACTCTGAGGGAGACGAGCTGCTGGCATTTGGTAGCACAATCTCCTATTCTGAAGAGAAACATTTCGTTGTAAGCGCGTTGCATCAGCCTTGCCACATTTTCTCAACTGGCTATAAAGAAGGGCAGTCATTTAGCAGACTTACTTGAGACCCTGCTTCCCAGTGTGGAATCTTTGCTTTCATTCTTTAGGTGGCACATTGCCTCAGGACTGCCCTACCCGAAGTATTCAGGGATTTACAGCCCGATTAGTTGAGATTAGACCATCTGGCTTTTTTATGGATGAAACCAACTGGGCAAAGAGCCGTTCTAAGCTGGGGACCATGTTGTATTTCCCTAGTCTACACAGAAACAGCATTCTGAGGGAGACGAGCTGTTGCCGTTTGGTAGCAAAATCTCCTATTCTGAAGAGAAACATTTCGTTGTAAGCGGGTTGCATCAGCCTTGTCCCATTTTCTCAACTGGATATAAAGAGGGCAGTCAGTAGGCATCAACCTTCAAGCCCACTTCAGTTTCATAGAGAAAACTCCAGGCCTTGGTGTGCTTTCCTGTTGCAAGGAAACTGCTTTCCTTCCTTAGGTGGCACTTTGACTCAGAACTGCCCTACCCCAAGGATTCTTGGATATGCAGCCCGATTAGTTGAGATCAGCCCTTCTGGTTCTCTCATGGATGAAAAAATCTGGGCAACGAGCCGTTCTGAGCTCGGGACCAAGGTGTCTTTCCCTAGTCTACAGAGAAACAGCATTCTGAGGGAGACGAGCTGCTGGCGTTTGGTAGCACAATCTCCTATTCTGAAGAGAAACATTTCGTTGTAAGCGGGTTGCATCAGCCTTGCCACATTTTCTCAACTGGCTATAAAGGAGGGAAGGCATTTGGCAGTCTTACTTGAGACCCTGCTTCCCAGGCTGTAAATTTGCTTTCATTCCTTAGGTGGCACATTGGCTCAGGAGTGCCTACACCAAGAATTCAGGGATGTGCAGCCCGATTAGTTGAAATCAGCCCTTCTGGTTCTCTCGTGGATGAAATCATATGGGCAAAGAGCCGTTCTAAGCTGGGGACCATGGAGTCTTTCCCTAGTCTACACTGAAACAGAACTCTGAGGGAGACGAGCTGCTGGCATTTGGTAGCACAATCTCCTATTCTGAAGAGAAACATTTCGTTGTAAGCGAGTTGCATCAGCCTTGCCACATTTTCTCAACTGGCTATAAAGGAGGGAAGGCATTTGACAGACTTACTTGAGACCCTGCTTCCCAGGCTGTAAATTTGCTTTCATTCCTTAGGTGGCACATTGGCTCAGGAGTGCCTACACCAAGAATTCAGGGATGTGAAGCCCGATTAGTTGAAATCAGCCCTTCTGGTTCTCTCGTGGATGAAATCATATGGGCAAAGAGCCGTTCTAAGCTGGGGACCATGGAGTCTTTCCCTAGTCTACACTGAAACAGAACTCTGAGGGAGACGAGCTGCTGGCATTTGGTAGCACAATCTCCTATTCTGAAGAGAAACATTTCGTTGTAAGCGGGATGCATCAGCCTTGACACATTTCCTCAATTGGCTATAAAGGAGGGAAGTCATTAGGCCTCACCCTTCCAGCCCACTCCAATCTCATAGAGAAAACAACAGGCTTCCGTGTGCTTCCTGTGGTAGGAAATTTGCTTTCATTCCTTAGGTAGCCCTTTGGCTCAGAACAGCCCTCCCAGAAGGATTCAGTGCTTTGCAGCCCGATTAGTTGTGATCAGCCCTTCTGGCTCTTTCATGGGTGAAACCAACTGGGCAAAGAACCATTCTAAGTTGGGAACCATGCTGTCTTTCCCTAGTCTTCACAGAAACAGCATTCTGAGGGAGACGAGCTGTTGGCGTTTGGTAGCACAATCTCCTATTCTGAAGAGAAACATTTCGTTGTAAGCGGGTTTCATCAGTCTTGCCACATTTCCTCAACTGGCTATAAAGGAGGGCAGTCAGTAGGCCTCACCCTTCAAGCCCACTCCAGTTTCATAGAGAAAACTCCAGGCCTTGGTGTGCTTTCCTGTTGCAAGGAAACTGCTTTCATTCCTTAGGTGGCACCTTGGCTCAGAACTGCCCTACCCCAAGGATTCATGGATATGCAGCCCGATTAGTTGAGATCAGCCCTTCTGGTTCTCTCATGGATGAAACCATTTGGGCACGGAGCCCTTCTAAGCTGGGGACCATGGTGTCTTTCCCTAGTCTACACAGAAATAGCACTCTGAGGGAAACGAGCTGCTGGCGTTTGGTAGCGAAATCTCCTATTCTGAAGAGAAACATTTCGTTGTAAGCGGGTTGCATCAGCCTTGTCCCATTTTCTCAACTGGATATAAAGAGGGCAGTCAGTAGGCATCAACCTTCATGCCCACTTCAGTTTCATAGAGAAAACTCCAGGCCTTGGTGTGCTTTCCTGTTGCAAGGAAACTGCTTTCCTTCCTTAGGTGGCACTTTGACTCAGAACTGCCCTACCCCAAGGATTCTTGGATATGCAGCCCGATTAGTTGAGATCAGCCCTTCTGGTTCTCTCATGGATGAAAAAATCTGGGCAAGGAGCCGTTCTGAGCTGGGGACCAAGGTGTCTTTCCCTAGTCTACAGAGAAACAGCATTCTGAGGGAGACGAGCTCCTGGCGTTTGGTAGCACAATCTCCTATTCTGAAGAGAAACATTTCGTTGTAAGCGGGTTGCATCAGCCTTGCCACATTTTCTCAACTGGCTATAAAGGAGGGAAGGCATTTGGCAGACTTACTTGAGACCCTGTTTCCCAGGCTGTAAATTTGCTTTCATTCCTTAGGTGGCACATTGGCTCAGGAGTGCCTACACCAAGAATTCAGGGATGTGCAGCCCGATTAGTTGAAATCAGCCCTTCTGGTTCTCTCGTGGATGAAATCATATGGGCAAAGAGCCGTTCTAAGCTGGGGACCATGGTGTCTTTCCCTAGTCTACACTGAAACAGAACTCTGAGGGAGACGAGCTGCTGGCATTTGGTAGCACAATCTCCTATTCTGAAGAGAAACATTTCGTTGTAAGCGAGTTGCATCAGCCTTGCCACATTTTCTCAACTGGCTATAAAGGAGGGAAGGCATTTGGCAGACTTACTTGAGACCCTGCTTCCCAGGCTGTAAATTTGCTTTCATTCCTTAGGTGGCACATTGGCTCAGGAGTGCCTACACCTAGAATTCAGGGATGTGAAGCCCGATTAGTTGAAATCAGCCCTTCTGGTTCTCTCGTGGATGAAATCATATGGGCAAAGAGCCGTTCTAAGCTGGGGACCATGGAGTCTTTCCCTAGTCTACACTGAAACAGAACTCTGAGGGAGACGAGCTGCTGGCATTTGGTAGCACAATCTCCTATTCTGAAGAGAAACATTTCGTTGTAAGCGGGATGCATCAGCCTTGACACATTTCCTCAATTGGCTATAAAGGAGGGAAGTCATTAGGCCTCACCCTTCCAGCCCACTCCAATCTCATAGAGAAAACAACAGGCTTCCGTGTGCTTCCTGTGGTAGGAAATTTGCTTTCATTCCTTAGGTAGCCCTTTGGCTCAGAACAGCCCTCCCAGAAGGATTCAGTGATTTGCAGCCCGATTAGTTGTGATCAGCCCTTCTGGCTCTTTCATGGATGAAACCAACTGGGCAAAGAACCATTCTAAGCTGGGAACCATGCTGTCTTTCCCTAGTCTACACAGAAACAGCAGTCTGAGTGAGACGAGCTGCTGGCATTTGGTAGCACAATCTAATATTCTGCAGAGAAACGTTTCGTTGTAAGCGGGTTGCATCAGCCTTGTCACATTTCCTCAACTGGCTATAAAGGAGGGCAGTCAGTAGGCCTCACCCTTCAAGCCCACTCCAATTTCATAGAGAAAAAAACAGGCCACGGTGTGCTTTCCTGTGGCAGGAAATTTGCTTTCATTCCTTAGGTGGCCCTTTGGCTCAGAACAGACCTCCCAGAAGGATTCAGGGATGTGCAGCACAATTAGTTGTGATCAGCACTTCTGGCTCTTTCATGGATGAAACCAACTGGGCAAAGAGCCATTCTAAGCTGGGGACCATGGTGTCTTTCCCTAGTCTTCACAGAAACAGCATTCTGAGGGAGACGAGCTGTTGGCGTTTGGTAGCACAATCTCCTATTCTGAAGAGAAACATTTCATTGTAAGCGGGTTGCATCAGCCTTGCCACATTTCCTCAAGTGGCTATAAAGGAGGGCAGTCAGTAGGCCTCACCCTTCAAGCCCACTCCAGTTTCATAGAGAAAACTCCAGGCCTTGGTGTGCTTTCCTGTTGCAAGGAAACTGCTTTCATTCCTTAGGTGGCACTTTGGCTCAGAACTGCCCTACCCCAAGGATTCATGGATATGCAGCCCGATTAGTTGAGATCAGCCCTTCTGGTTCTCTCATGGATGAAACCATTTGGGCACGGAGCCCTTCTAAGCTGGGGACCATGGTGTCTTTCCCTAGTCTACACAGAAATAGCACTCTGAGGGAAACGAGCTGCTGGCGTTTGGTAGCGAAATCTCCTATTCTGAAGAGAAACATTTCGTTGTAAGCGGGTTGCATCAGCCTTGTCCCATTTTCTCAACTGGATATAAAGAGGGCAGTCAGTAGGCATCAACCTTCAAGCCCACTTCAGTTTCATAGAGAAAACTCCAGGCCTTGGTGTGCTTTCCTGTTGCAAGGAAACTGCTTTCCTTCCTTAGGTGGCACTTTGACTCAGAACTGCCCTACCCCAAGGATTCTTGGATATGCAGCCCGATTAGTTGAGATCAGCCCTTCTGGTTCTCTCATGGATGAAAAAATCTGGGCAAGGAGCCGTTCTGAGCTGGGGACCAAGGTGTCTTTCCCTAGTCTACAGAGAAACAGCATTCTGAGGGAGACGAGCTGCTGGCGTTTGGTAGCACAATCTCCTATTCTGAAGAGAAACATTTCGTTGTAAGCGGGTTGCATCAGCCTTGCCACATTTTCTCAACTGGCTATAAAGGAGGGAAGGCATTTGGCAGACTTACTTGAGACCCTGCTTCCCAGGCTGTAAATTTGCTTTCATTCCTTAGGTGGCACATTGGCTCAGGAGTGCCTACACCAAGAATTCAGGGATGTGCAGCCCGATTAGTTGAAATCAGCCCTTCTGGTTCTCTCGTGGATGAAATCATATGGGCAAAGAGCCGTTCTAAGCTGGGGACCATGGTGTCTTTCCCTAGTCTACACTGAAACAGAACTCTGAGGGAGACGAGCTGCTGGCATTTGGTAGCACAATCTCCTATTCTGAAGAGAAACATTTCGTTGTAAGCGAGTTGCATCAGCCTTGCCACATTTTCTCAACTGGCTATAAAGGAGGGAAGGCATTTGACAGACTTACTTGAGACCCTGCTTCCCAGGCTGTAAATTTGCTTTCATTCCTTAGGTGGCACATTGGCTCAGGAGTGCCTACACCAAGAATTCAGGGATGTGAAGCCCGATTAGTTGAAATCAGCCCTTCTGGTTCTCTCGTGAATGAAATCATATGGGCAAAGAGCCGTTCTAAGCTGGGGACCATGGAGTCTTTCCCTAGTCTACACTGAAACAGAACTCTGAGGGAGACGAGCTGCTGGCATTTGGTAGCACAATCTCCTATTCTGAAGAGAAACATTTCGTTGTAAGCGCGTTGCATCAGCCTTGCCACATTTTCTCAACTGGCTATAAAGAAGGGCAGTCATTTAGCAGACTTACTTGAGACCCTGCTTCCCAGTGTGGAATCTTTGCTTTCATTCTTTAGGTGGCACATTGCCTCAGGACTGCCCTACCCGAAGTATTCAGGGATTTACAGCCCGATTAGTTGAGATTAGACAATCTGGCTTTTTTATGGATGAAACCAACTGGGCAAAGAGCCGTTCTAAGCTGGGGACCATGTTGTATTTCCCTAGTCTACACAGAAACAGCATTCTGAGGGAGACGAGCTGTTGCCGTTTGGTAGCAAAATCTCCTATTCTGAAGAGAAACATTTCGTTGTAAGCGGGATGCATCAGCCTTGACACATTTCCTCAATTGGCTATAAAGGAGGGAAGTCATTAGGCCTCACCCTTCCAGCCCACTCCAATCTCATAGAGAAAACAACAGGCTTCCGTGTGCTTCCTGTGGTAGGAAATTTGCTTTCATTCCTTAGGTAGCCCTTTGGCTCAGAACAGCCCTCCCAGAAGGATTCAGTGCTTTGCAGCCCGATTAGTTGTGATCAGCCCTTCTGGCTCTTTCATGGGTGAAACCAACTGGGCAAAGAACCATTCTAAGCTGGGAACCATGCTGTCTTTCCCTAGTCTTCACAGAAACAGCATTCTGAGGGAGACGAGCTGTTGGCGTTTGGTAGCACAATCTCCTATTCTGAAGAGAAACATTTCGTTGTAAGCGGGTTTCATCAGTCTTGCCACCTTTCCTCAACTGGCTATAAAGGAGGGCAGTCAGTAGGCCTCACCCTTCAAGCCCACTCCAGTTTCATAGAGAAAACTCCAGGCCTTGGTGTGCTTTCCTGTTGCAAGGAAACTGCTTTCATTCCTTAGGTGGCACTTTGGCTCAGAACTGCCCTAACCCAAGGATTCATGGATATGCAGCCCGATTAGTTGAGATCAGCCCTTCTGGTTCTCTCATGGATGAAACCATTTGGGCACGGAGCCCTTCTAAGCTGGGGACCATGGTGTCTTTCCCTAGTCTACACAGAAATAGCACTCTGAGGGAAACGAGCTGCTGGCGTTTGGTAGCGAAATCTCCTATTCTGAAGAGAAACATTTCGTTGTAAGCGGGTTGCATCAGCCTTGTCCCATTTTCTCAACTGGATATAAAGAGGGCAGTCAGTAGGCATCAACCTTCAAGCCCACTTCAGTTTCATAGAGAAAACTCCAGGCCTTGGTGTGCTTTCCTGTTGCAAGGAAACTGCTTTCCTTCCTTAGGTGGCACTTTGACTCAGAACTGCCCTACCCAAAGGATTCTTGGATATGCAGCCCGATTAGTTGAGATCAGCCCTTCTGGTTCTCTCATGGATGAAAAAATCTGGGCAAGGAGCCGTTCTGAGCTCGGGACCAAGGTGTCTTTCCCTAGTCTACAGAGAAACAGCATTCTGAGGGAGACGAGCTGCTGGCGTTTGGTAGCACAATCTCCTATTCTGAAGAGAAACATTTCGTTGTAAGCGGGTTGCATCAGCCTTGCCACATTTTCTCAACTGGCTATAAGGAGGGAAGGCATTTGGCAGTCTTACTTGAGACCCTGCTTCCCAGGCTGTAAATTTGCTTTCATTCCTTAGGTGGCACATTGGCTCAGGAGTGCCTACACCAAGAATTCAGGGATGTGCAGCCCGATTAGTTGAAATCAGCCCTTCTGGTTCTCTCGTGGATGAAATCATATGGGCAAAGAGCCGTTCTAAGCTGGGGACCATGGTGTCTTTCCCTAGTCTACACTGAAACAGAACTCTGAGGGAGACGAGCTGCTGGCATTTGGTAGCACAATCTCCTATTCTGAAGAGAAACATTTCGTTGTAAGCGAGTTGCATCAGCCTTGCCACATTTTCTCAACTGGCTATAAAGGAGGGAAGGCATTTGGCAGACTTACTTGAGACCCTGCTTCCCAGGCTGTAAATTTGCTTTCATTCCTTAGGTGGCACATTGGCTCAGGAGTGCCTACACCAAGAATTCAGGGATGTGAAGCCCGATTAGTTGAAATCAGCCCTTCTGGTTCTCTCGTGGATGAAATCATATGGGCAAAGAGCCGTTCTAAGCTGGGGACCATGGAGTCTTTCCCTAGTCTACACTGAAACAGAACTCTGAGGGAGACGAGCTGCTGGCATTTGGTAGCACAATCTCCTATTCTGAAGAGAAACATTTCGTTGTAAGCGGGATGCATCAGCCTTGACACATTTCCTCAATTGGCTATAAAGGAGGGAAGTCATTAGGCCTCACCCTTCCAGCCCACTCCAATCTCATAGAGAAAACAACAGGCTTCCGTGTGCTTCCTGTGGTAGGAAATTTGCTTTCATTCCTTAGGTAGCCCTTTGGCTCAGAACAGCCCTCCCAGAAGGATTCAGTGCTTTGCAGCCCGATTAGTTGTGATCAGCCCTTCTGGCTCTTTCATGGGTGAAACCAACTGGGCAAAGAACCATTCTAAGCTGGGAACCATGCTCTCTTTCCCTAGTCTTCACAGAAACAGCATTCTGAGGGAGACGAGCTGTTGGCGTTTGGTAGCACAATCTCCTATTCTGAAGAGAAACATTTCGTTGTAAGCGGGTTTCATCAGTCTTGCCACATTTCCTCAACTGGCTATAAAGGAGGGCAGTCAGTAGGCCTCACCCTTCAAGCCCACTCCAGTTTCATAGAGAAAACTCCAGGCCTTGGTGTGCTTTCCTGTTGCAAGGAAACTGCTTTCATTCCTTAGGTGGCACTTTGGCTCAGAACTGCCCTAACCCAAGGATTCATGGATATGCAGCCCGATTAGTTGAGATCAGCCCTTCTGGTTCTCTCATGGATGAAACCATTTGGGCACGGAGCCCTTCTAAGCTGGGGACCATGGTGTCTTTCCCTATTCTACACAGAAATAGCACTCTGAGGGAAACGAGCTGCTGGCGTTTGGTAGCGAAATCTCCTATTCTGAAGAGAAACATTTCGTTGTAAGCGGGTTGCATCAGCCTTGTCCCATTTTCTCAACTGGATATAAAAAGGGCAGTCAGTAGGCATCAACCTTCAAGCCCACTTCAGTTTCATAGAGAAAACTCCAGGCCTTGGTGTGCTTTCCTGTTGCAAGGAAACTGCTTTCCTTCCTTAGGTGGCACTTTGACTCAGAACTGCCCTACCCCAAGGATTCTTGGATATGCAGCCCGATTAGTTGAGATCAGCCCTTCTGGTTCTCTCATGGATGAAAAAATCTGGGCAAGGAGCCGTTCTGAGCTCGGGACCAAGGTGTCTTTCCCTAGTCTACAGAGAAACAGCATTCTGAGGGAGACGAGCTGCTGGCGTTTGGTAGCACAATCTCCTATTCTGAAGAGAAACATTTCGTTGTAAGCGGGTTGCATCAGCCTTGCCACATTTTCTCAACTGGCTATAAAGGAGGGAAGGCATTTGGCAGTCTTACTTGAGACCCTGCTTCCCAGGCTGTAAATTTGCTTTCATTCCTTAGGTGGCACATTGGCTCAGGAGTGCCTACACCAAGAATTCAGGGATGTGCAGCCCGATTAGTTGAAATCAGCCCTTCTGGTTCTCTCGTGGATGAAATCATATGGGCAAAGAGCCGTTCTAAGCTGGGGACCATGGTGTCTTTCCCTAGTCTACACTGAAACAGAACTCTGAGGGAGACGAGCTGCTGGCATTTGGTAGCACAATCTCCTATTCTGAAGAGAAACATTTCGTTGTAAGCGAGTTGCATCAGCCTTGCCACATTTTCTCAACTGGCTATAAAGGAGGGAAGGCATTTGGCAGACTTACTTGAGACCCTGCTTCCCAGGCTGTAAATTTGCTTTCATTCCTTAGGTGGCACATTGGCTCAGGAGTGCCTACACCAAGAATTCAGGGATGTGAAGCCCGATTAGTTGAAATCAGCCCTTCTGGTTCTCTCGTGGATGAAATCATATGGGCAAAGAGCCGTTCTAAGCTGGGGACCATGGAGTCTTTCCCTAGTCTACACTGAAACAGAACTCTGAGGGAGACGAGCTGCTGGCATTTGGTAGCACAATCTCCTATTCTGAAGAGAAACATTTCGTTGTAAGCGGGATGCATCAGCCTTGACACATTTCCTCAATTGGCTATAAAGGAGGGAAGTCATTAGGCCTCACCCTTCCAGCCCACTCCAATCTCATAGAGAAAACAACAGGCTTCCGTGTGCTTCCTGTGGTAGGAAATTTGCTTTCATTCCTTAGGTAGCCCTTTGGCTCAGAACAGCCCTCCCAGAAGGATTCAGTGATTTGCAGCCCGATTAGTTGTGATCAGCCCTTCTGGCTCTTTCATGGATGAAACCAACTGGGCAAAGAACCATTCTAAGCTGGGAACCATGCTGTCTTTCCCTAGTCTACACAGAAACAGCAGTCTGAGTGAGACGAGCTGCTGGCATTTGGTAGCACAATCTCCTATTCTGCAGAGAAACGTTTCGTTGTAAGCGGGTTGCATCAGCCTTGTCACATTTCCTCAACTGGCTATAATGGAGGGCAGTCAGTAGGCCTCACCCTTCAAGCCCACTCCAATTTCATAGAGAAAACAACAGGCCTCGGTGTGCTTTCCTGTGGCAGGAAATTTGCTTTCATTCCTTAGGTGGCCCTTTGGCTCAGAACAGACCTCCCAGAAGGATTCAGGGATGTGCAGCACAATTAGTTGTGATCAGCACTTCTGGCTCTTTCATGGATGAAACCAACTGGGCAAAGAGCCATTCTAAGCTGGGGACCATGGTGTCTTTCCCTAGTCTTCACAGAAACAGCATTCTGAGGGAGACGAGCTGTTGGCGTTTGGTAGCACAATCTCCTATTCTGAAGAGAAACATTTCGTTGTAAGCGGGTTGCATCAGCCTTGCCACATTTCCTCAACTGGCTATAAAGGAGGGCAGTCAGTAGGCCTCACCCTTCAAGCCCACTCCAGTTTCATAGAGAAAACTCCAGGCCTTGGTGTGCTTTCCTGTTGCAAGGAAACTGCTTTCATTCCTTAGGTGGCACTTTGGCTCAGAACTGCCCTACCCCAAGGATTCATGGATATGCAGCCCGATTAGTTGAGATCAGCCCTTCTGGTTCTCTCATGGATGAAACCATTTGGGCACGGAGCCCTTCTAAGCTGGCGACCATGGTGTCTTTCCCTAGTCTACACAGAAATAGCACTCTGAGGGAAACGAGCTGCTGGCGTTTGGTAGCGAAATCTCCTATTCTGAAGAGAAACATTTCGTTGTAAGCGGGTTGCATCAGCCTTGTCCCATTTTCTCAACTGGATATAAAGAGGGCAGTCAGTAGGCATCAACCTTCAAGCCCACTTCAGTTTCATAGAGAAAACCCCAGGCCTTGGTGTGCTTTCCTGTTGCAAGGAAACTGCTTTCCTTCCTTAGGTGGCACTTTGACTCAGAACTGCCCTACCCCAAGGATTCTTGGATATGCAGCCCGATTAGTTGAGATCAGCCCTTCTGGTTCTCTCATGGATGAAAAAATCTGGGCAAGGAGCCGTTCTGAGCTGGGGACCAAGGTGTCTTTCCCTAGTCTACAGAGAAACAGCATTCTGAGGGAGACGAGCTGCTGGCGTTTGGTAGCACCATCTCCTATTCTGAAGAGAAACATTTCGTTGTAAGCGAGTTGCATCAGCCTTGCCACATTTTCTCAACTGGCTATATAGGAGGGAAGGCATTTGACAGACTTACTTGAGACCCTGCTTCCCAGGCTGTAAATTTGCTTTCATTCCTTAGGTGGCACATTGGCTCAGGAGTGCCTACACCAAGAATTCAGGGATGTGAAGCCCGATTAGTTGAAATCAGCCCTTCTGGTTCTCTCGTGAATGAAATCATATGGACAAAGAGCCGTTCTAAGCTGGGGACCATGGAGTCTTTCCCTAGTCTACACTGAAACAGAACTCTGAGGGAGACGAGCTGCTGGCATTTGGTAGCACAATCTCCTATTCTGAAGAGAAACATTTCGTTGTAAGCGCGTTGCATCAGCCTTGCCACATTTTCTCAACTGGCTATAAAGAAGGGCAGTCATTTAGCAGACTTACTTGAGACCCTGCTTCCCAGTGTGGAATCTTTGCTTTCATTCTTTAGGTGGCACATTGCCTCAGGACTGCCCTACCCGAAGTATTCAGGGATTTACAGCCCGATTAGTTGAGATTAGACCATCTGGCTTTTTTATGGATGAAACCAACTGGGCAAAGAGCCGTTCTAAGCTGGGGACCATGTTGTATTTCCCTAGTCTACACAGAAACAGCATTCTGAGGGAGACGAGCTGTTGCCGTTTGGTAGCAAAATCTCCTATTCTGAAGAGAAACATTTCGTTGTAAGCGGGATGCATCAGCCTTGACACATTTCCTCAATTGGCTATAAAGGAGGGAAGTCATTAGGCCTCACCCTTCCAGCCCACTCCAATCTCATAGAGAAAACAACAGGCTTCCGTGTGCTTCCTGTGGTAGGAAATTTGCTTTCATTCCTTAGGTAGCCCTTTGGCTCAGAACAGCCCTCCCAGAAGGATTCAGTGCTTTGCAGCCCGATTAGTTGTGATCAGCCCTTCTGGCTCTTTCATGGGTGAAACCAACTGGGCAAAGAACCATTCTAAGTTGGGAACCATGCTGTCTTTCCCTAGTCTTCACAGAAACAGCATTCTGAGGGAGACGAGCTGTTGGCGTTTGGTAGCACAATCTCCTATTCTGAAGAGAAACATTTCGTTGTAAGCGGGTTTCATCAGTCTTGCCACATTTCCTCAACTGGCTATAAAGGAGGGCAGTCAGTAGGCCTCACCCTTCAAGCCCACTCCAGTTTCATAGAGAAAACTCCAGGCCTTGGTGTGCTTTCCTGTTGCAAGGAAACTGCTTTCATTCCTTAGGTGGCACCTTGGCTCAGAACTGCCCTACCCCAAGGATTCATGGATATGCAGCCCGATTAGTTGAGATCAGCCCTTCTGGTTCTCTCATGGATGAAACCATTTGGGCACGGAGCCCTTCTAAGCTGGGGACCATGGTGTCTTTCCCTAGTCTACACAGAAATAGCACTCTGAGGGAAACGAGCTGCTGGCGTTTGGTAGCGAAATCTCCTATTCTGAAGAGAAACATTTCGTTGTAAGCGGGTTGCATCAGCCTTGTCCCATTTTCTCAACTGGATATAAAGAGGGCAGTCAGTAGGCATCAACCTTCATGCCCACTTCAGTTTCATAGAGAAAACTCCAGGCCTTGGTGTGCTTTCCTGTTGCAAGGAAACTGCTTTCCTTCCTTAGGTGGCACTTTGACTCAGAACTGCCCTACCCCAAGGATTCTTGGATATGCAGCCCGATTAGTTGAGATCAGCCCTTCTGGTTCTCTCATGGATGAAAAAATCTGGGCAAGGAGCCGTTCTGAGCTGGGGACCAAGGTGTCTTTCCCTAGTCTACAGAGAAACAGCATTCTGAGGGAGACGAGCTCCTGGCGTTTGGTAGCACAATCTCCTATTCTGAAGAGAAACATTTCGTTGTAAGCGGGTTGCATCAGCCTGGCCACATTTTCTCAACTGGCTATAAAGGAGGGAAGGCATTTGGCAGACTTACTTGAGACCCTGCTTCCCAGGCTGTAAATTTGCTTTCATTCCTTAGGTGGCACATTGGCTCAGGAGTGCCTACACCAAGAATTCAGGGATGTGCAGCCCGATTAGTTGAAATCAGCCCTTCTGGTTCTCTCGTGGATGAAATCATATGGGCAAAGAGCCGTTCTAAGCTGGGGACCATGGTGTCTTTCCCTAGTCTACACTGAAACAGAACTCTGAGGGAGACGAGCTGCTGGCATTTGGTAGCACAATCTCCTATTCTGAAGAGAAACATTTCGTTGTAAGCGAGTTGCATCAGCCTTGCCACATTTTCTCAACTGGCTATAAAGGAGGGAAGGCATTTGGCAGACTTACTTGAGACCCTGCTTCCCAGGCTGTAAATTTGCTTTCATTCCTTAGGTGGCACATTGGCTCAGGAGTGCCTACACCAAGAATTCAGGGATGTGAAGCCCGATTAGTTGAAATCAGCCCTTCTGGTTCTCTCGTGGATGAAATCATATGGGCAAAGAGCCGTTCTAAGCTGGGGACCATGGAGTCTTTCCCTAGTCTACACTGAAACAGAACTCTGAGGGAGACGAGCTGCTGGCATTTGGTAGCACAATCTCCTATTCTGAAGAGAAACATTTCGTTGTAAGCGGGATGCATCAGCCTTGACACATTTCCTCAATTGGCTATAAAGGAGGGAAGTCATTAGGCCTCACCCTTCCAGCCCACTCCAATCTCATAGAGAAAACAACAGGCTTCCGTGTGCTTCCTGTGGTAGGAAATTTGCTTTCATTCCTTAGGTAGCCCTTTGGCTCAGAACAGCCCTCCCAGAAGGATTCAGTGATTTGCAGCCCGATTAGTTGTGATCAGCCCTTCTGGCTCTTTCATGGATGAAACCAACTGGGCAAAGAACCATTCTAAGCTGGGAACCATGCTGTCTTTCCCTAGTCTACACAGAAACAGCAGTCTGAGTGAGACGAGCTGCTGGCATTTGGTAGCACAATCTCCTATTCTGCAGAGAAACGTTTCGTTGTAAGCGGGTTGCATCAGCCTTGTCACATTTCCTCAACTGGCTATAATGGAGGGCAGTCAGTAGGCCTCACCCTTCAAGCCCACTCCAATTTCATAGAGAAAACAACAGGCCTCGGTGTGCTTTCCTGTGGCAGGAAATTTGCTTTCATTCCTTAGGTGGCCCTTTGGCTCAGAACAGACCTCCCAGAAGGATTCAGGGATGTGCAGCACAATTAGTTGTGATCAGCACTTCTGGCTCTTTCATGGATGAAACCAACTGGGCAAAGAGCCATTCTAAGCTGGGGACCATGGTGTCTTTCCCTAGTCTTCACAGAAACAGCATTCTGAGGGAGACGAGCTGTTGGCGTTTGGTAGCACAATCTCCTATTCTGAAGAGAAACATTTCGTTGTAAGCGGGTTGCATCAGCCTTGCCACATTTCCTCAACTGGCTATAAAGGAGGGCAGTCAGTAGGCCTCACCCTTCAAGCCCACTCCAGTTTCATAGAGAAAACTCCAGGCCTTGGTGTGCTTTCCTGTTGCAAGGAAACTGCTTTCATTCCTTAGGTGGCACTTTGGCTCAGAACTGCCCTACCCCAAGGATTCATGGATATGCAGCCCGATTAGTTGAGATCAGCCCTTCTGGTTCTCTCATGGATGAAACCATTTGGGCACGGAGCCCTTCTAAGCTGGCGACCATGGTGTCTTTCCCTAGTCTACACAGAAATAGCACTCTGAGGGAAACGAGCTGCTGGCGTTTGGTAGCGAAATCTCCTATTCTGAAGAGAAACATTTCGTTGTAAGCGGGTTGCATCAGCCTTGTCCCATTTTCTCAACTGGATATAAAGAGGGCAGTCAGTAGGCATCAACCTTCAAGCCCACTTCAGTTTCATAGAGAAAACCCCAGGCCTTGGTGTGCTTTCCTGTTGCAAGGAAACTGCTTTCCTTCCTTAGGTGGCACTTTGACTCAGAACTGCCCTACCCCAAGGATTCTTGGATATGCAGCCCGATTAGTTGAGATCAGCCCTTCTGGTTCTCTCATGGATGAAAAAATCTGGGCAAGGAGCCGTTCTGAGCTCGGGACCAAGGTGTCTTTCCCTAGTCTACAGAGAAACAGCATTCTGAGGGAGACGAGCTGCTGGCGTTTGGTAGCACAATCTCCTATTCTGAAGAGAAACATTTCGTTGTAAGCGGGTTGCATCAGCCTTGCCACATTTTCTCAACTGGCTATAAAGGAGGGAAGGCATTTGGCAGACTTACTTGAGACCCTGCTTCCCAGGCTGTAAATTTGCTTTCATTCCTTAGGTGGCACATTGGCTCAGGAGTGCCTACACCAAGAATTCAGGGATGTGCAGCCCGATTAGTTGAAATCAGCCCTTCTGGTTCTCTCGTGGATGAAATCATATGGGCAAAGAGCCGTTCTAAGCTGGGGACCATGGTGTCTTTCCCTAGTCTACACTGAAACAGAACTCTGAGGGAGACGAGCTGCTGGCATTTGGTAGCACAATCTCCTATTCTGAAGAGAAACATTTCGTTGTAAGCGAGTTGCATCAGCCTTGCCACATTTTCTCAACTGGCTATATAGGAGGGAAGGCATTTGACAGACTTACTTGAGACCCTGCTTCCCAGGCTGTAAATTTGCTTTCATTCCTTAGGTGGCACATTGGCTCAGGAGTGCCTACACCAAGAATTCAGGGATGTGAAGCCCGATTAGTTGAAATCAGCCCTTCTGGTTCTCTCGTGAATGAAATCATATGGACAAAGAGCCGTTCTAAGCTGGGGACCATGGAGTCTTTCCCTAGTCTACACTGAAACAGAACTCTGAGGGAGACGAGCTGCTGGCATTTGGTAGCACAATCTCCTATTCTGAAGAGAAACATTTCGTTGTAAGCGCGTTGCATCAGCCTTGCCACATTTTCTCAACTGGCTATAAAGAAGGGCAGTCATTTAGCAGACTTACTTGAGACCCTGCTTCCCAGTGTGGAATCTTTGCTTTCATTCTTTAGGTGGCACATTGCCTCAGGACTGCCCTACCCGAAGTATTCAGGGATTTACAGCCCGATTAGTTGAGATTAGACCATCTGGCTTTTTTATGGATGAAACCAACTGGGCAAAGAGCCGTTCTAAGCTGGGGACCATGTTGTATTTCCCTAGTCTACACAGAAACAGCATTCTGAGGGAGACGAGCTGTTGCCGTTTGGTAGCAAAATCTCCTATTCTGAAGAGAAACATTTCGTTGTAAGCGGGTTGCATCAGCCTTGTCCCATTTTCTCAACTGGATATAAAGAGGGCAGTCAGTAGGCATCAACCTTCAAGCCCACTTCAGTTTCATAGAGAAAACTCCAGGCCTTGGTGTGCTTTCCTGTTGCAAGGAAACTGCTTTCCTTCCTTAGGTGGCACTTTGACTCAGAACTGCCCTACCCCAAGGATTCTTGGATATGCAGCCCGATTAGTTGAGATCAGCCCTTCTGGTTCTCTCATGGATGAAAAAATCTGGGCAACGAGCCGTTCTGAGCTCGGGACCAAGGTGTCTTTCCCTAGTCTACAGAGAAACAGCATTCTGAGGGAGACGAGCTGCTGGCGTTTGGTAGCACAATCTCCTATTCTGAAGAGAAACATTTCGTTGTAAGCGGGTTGCATCAGCCTTGCCACATTTTCTCAACTGGTTATAAAGGAGGGAAGGCATTTGGCAGTCTTACTTGAGACCCTGCTTCCCAGGCTGTAAATTTGCTTTCATTCCTTAGGTGGCACATTGGCTCAGGAGTGCCTACACCAAGAATTCAGGGATGTGCAGCCCGATTAGTTGAAATCAGCCCTTCTGGTTCTCTCGTGGATGAAATCATATGGGCAAAGAGCCGTTCTAAGCTGGGGACCATGGAGTCTTTCCCTAGTCTACACTGAAACAGAACTCTGAGGGAGACGAGCTGCTGGCATTTGGTAGCACAATCTCCTATTCTGAAGAGAAACATTTCGTTGTAAGCGAGTTGCATCAGCCTTGCCACATTTTCTCAACTGGCTATAAAGGAGGGAAGGCATTTGGCAGACTTACTTGAGACCCTGCTTCCCAGGCTGTAAATTTGCTTTCATTCCTTAGGTGGCACATTGGCTCAGGAGTGCCTACACCAAGAATTCAGGGATGTGAAGCCTGATTAGTTGAAATCAGCCCTTCTGGTTCTCTCGTGGATGAAATCATATGGGCAAAGAGCCGTTCTAAGCTGGGGACCATGGAGTCTTTCCCTAGTCTACACTGAAACAGAACTCTGAGGGAGACGAGCTGCTGGCATTTGGTAGCACAATCTCCTATTCTGAAGAGAAACATTTCGTTGTAAGCGGGATGCATCAGCCTTGACACATTTCCTCAATTGGCTATAAAGGAGGGAAGTCATTAGGCCTCACCCTTCCAGCCCACTCCAATCTCATAGAGAAGACAACAGGCTTCCGTGTGCTTCCTGTGGTAGGAAATTTGCTTTCATTCCTTAGGTAGCCCTTTGGCTCAGAACAGCCCTCCCAGAAGGATTCAGTGATTTGCAGCCCGATTAGTTGTGATCAGCCCTTCTGGCTCTTTCATGGATGAAACCAACTGGGCAAAGAACCATTCTAAGCTGGGAACCATGCTGTCTTTCCCTAGTCTACACAGAAACAGCAGTCTGAGTGAGACGAGCTGCTGGCATTTGGTAGCACAATCTCCTATTCTGCAGAGAAACGTTTCGTTGTAAGCGGGTTGCATCAGCCTTGTCACATTTCCTCAACTGGCTATAAAGGAGGGCAGTCAGTAGGCCTCACCCTTCAAGCCCACTCCAATTTCATAGAGAAAACAACAGGCCTCGGTGTGCTTTCCTGTGGCAGGAAATTTGCTTTCATTCCTTAGGTGGCCCTTTGGCTCAGAACAGACCTCCCAGAAGGATTCAGGGATGTGCAGCACAATTAGTTGTGATCAGCACTTCTGGCTCTTTCATGGATGAAACCAACTGGGCAAAGAGCCATTCTAAGCTGGGGACCATGGTGTCTTTCCCTAGTCTTCACAGAAACAGCATTCTGAGGGAGACGAGCTGTTGGCGTTTGGTAGCACAATCTCCTATTCTGAAGAGAAACATTTCGTTGTAAGCGGGTTGCATCAGCCTTGCCACATTTCCTCAACTGGCTATAAAGGAGGGCAGTCAGTAGGCCTCACCCTTCTAGCCCACTCCAGTTTCATAGAGAAAACTCCAGGCCTTGGTGTGCTTTCCTGTTGCAAGGAAACTGCTTTCATTCCTTAGGTGGCACTTTGGCTCAGAACTGCCCTACCCCAAGGATTCATGGATATGCAGCCCGATTAGTTGAGATCAGCCCTTCTGGTTCTCTCATGGATGAAACCATTTGGGCACGGAGCCCTTCTAAGCTGGGGACCATGGTGTCTTTCCCTAGTCTACACAGAAATAGCACTCTGAGGGAAACGAGCTGCTGGCGTTTGGTAGCGAAATCTCCTATTCTGAAGAGAAACATTTCGTTGTAAGCGGGTTGCATCAGCCTTGTCCCATTTTCTCAACTGGATATAAAGAGGGCAGTCAGTAGGCATCAACCTTCAAGCCCACTTCAGTTTCATAGAGAAAACTCCAGGCCTTGGTGTGCTTTCCTGTTGCAAGGAAACTGCTTTCCTTCCTTAGGAGGCACTTTGACTCAGAACTGCCCTACCCCAAGGATTCTTGGATATGCAGCCCGATTAGTTGAGATCAGCCATTCTGGTTCTCTCATGGATGAAAAAATCTGGGCAAGGAGCCGTTCTGAGCTGGGGACCAAGGTGTCTTTCCCTAGTCTACAGAGAAACAGCATTCTGAGGGAGACGAGCTGCTGGCGTTTGGTAGCACAATCTCCTATTCTGAAGAGAAACATTTCGTTGTAAGCGGGTTGCATCAGCCTTGCCACATTTTCTCAACTGGCTATAAAGGAGGGAAGGCATTTGGCAGACTTACTTGAGACCCTGCTTCCCAGGCTGTAAATTTGCTTTCATTCCTTAGGTGGCACATTGGCTCAGGAGTGCCTACACCAAGAATTCAGGGATGTGCAGCCCGATTAGTTGAAATCAGCCCTTCTGGTTCTCTCGTGGATGAAATCATATGGGCAAAGAGCCGTTCTAATCTGGGGACCATGGTGTCTTTCCCTAGTCTACACTGAAACAGAACTCTGAGGGAGACGAGCTGCTGGCATTTGGTAGTACAATCTCCTATTCTGAAGAGAAACATTTGGTTGTAAGCGAGTTGCATCAGCCTTGCCACATTTTCTCAACTGGCTATAAAGGAGGGAAGGCATTTGACAGACTTACTTGAGACCCTGCTTCCCAGGCTGTAAATTTGCTTTCATTCCTTAGGTGGCACATTGGCTCAGGAGTGCCTACACCAAGAATTCAGGGATGTGAAGCCCGATTAGTTGAAATCAGCCCTTCTGGTTCTCTCGTGAATGAAATCATATGGGCAAAGAGCCGTTCTAAGCTGGGGACCATGGAGTCTTTCCCTAGTCTACACTGAAACAGAACTCTGAGGGAGACGAGCTGCTGGCATTTGGTAGCACAATCTCCTATTCTGAAGAGAAACATTTCGTTGTAAGCGCGTTGCATCAGCCTTGCCACATTTTCTCAACTGGCTATAAAGAAGGGCAGTCATTTAGCAGACTTACTTGAGGCCCTGCTTCCCAGTGTGGAATCTTTGCTTTCATTCTTTAGGTGGCACATTGCCTCAGGACTGCCCTACCCGAAGTATTCAGGGATTTACAGCCCGATTAGTTGAGATTAGACCATCTGGCTTTTTTATGGATGAAACCAACTGGGCAAAGAGCCGTTCTAAGCTGGGGACCATGGTGTATTTCCCTAGTCTACACAGAAACAGCATTCTGAGGGAGACGAGCTGTTGCCGTTTGGTAGCAAAATCTCCTATTCTGAAGAGAAACATTTCGTTGTAAGCGGGATGCATCAGCCTTGACACATTTCCTCAATTGGCTATAAAGGAGGGAAGTCATTAGGCCTCACCCTTCCAGCCCACTCCAATCTCATAGAGAAAACAACAGGCTTCCGTGTGCTTCCTGTGGTAGGAAATTTGCTTTCATTCCTTAGGTAGCCCTTTGGCTCAGAACAGCCCTCCCAGAAGGATTCAGTGCTTTGCAG